>NW_026688144.1:300000-518065 GCF_030445035.2 Dasypus novemcinctus
CATCAAACAAGTAATTAAAGCTCTCAAAACATTTAATAGGGGCCAATTTAATGAGGGGAAGGAAGAGATAAGACTATGAAGAAAACACTTAGAGAGCATACAGAAGAAATTGCAATCATGCAAAAAAAAAGTCAATGGATATGATGGGGAGTAACAGCACAATCCAAGAAATCAAAAATACACTCTCAGCAAATAACAGCAGATTTGAAGAGGGAGAGGAAAGAACTAGTGATGTACTGTCTTCCACTATGGAAGATAGTACATGCTAAATCAAACAGACAGTAGAATTGATAGATAAAAAGAGAGAAAAAATTCAACAGGGACTTTGGGACCTGAATGACAAAGCAAAATGTGAAAACATATGCATTATAGGCATCCCAGAATAAGAAGAGAAGGGAAAGGGAACAGAAGGGGTGTTGGAGGAAATAATGGGTGAAAACGTCCCAAACCTATTGAGGGAGATGAATGTCCACATCCAGGAAGCACAATGCACCCTAAATAGCATAAATCCCAACAGGCCTACCCAAAGACATATACTTGTCAAATTATCCAATGCTCAAGACAAAGAGAAAATACTAAAAGCAGCAGGAGAAAAGAGAAACATCACATGCAAAGGAGGCTTCATAAAACTAAGTGCTGATTTCTCATCTCAAACCAAGGAGGCAAGAAGGCAGTGGTATGATATAGTCAAAGTACTAAAAGAAATAATTTCCAAAAAAGAATACTCTGTCCACCTAAACTGACATTCAATATGATACAGAGTTCAAATATTCACAGACAAACAGAAATTAATAGATTATACCAACAAGAATACTGCCCTTCAAGAAATACTAAAGGAAGTTCTATAGGGGGAAAGATAAAAAACAGGAGAGACAGAGTTGGAGGAGAGTGTAAGAACAATAAAAAGACAAAAAAAAGTAAAAAACCAAACAAAATATAACAAACACAAATCCAAAGAAAATATGGCTAATATAAATAATTCCTTGAAAGTGATAACACAGAATGTCAATGGATTAAACTCACCTGTCAAGGGACTCAGACTGGAAGATTGGATAAGAAAGTATGATCCATCTATATGTTGTCTACATGAAAAACATCTTAGACCTAGGGATTCAAGGAGGTTGAAAATGAATACCTGGAAAACATCTTACAGGCAAATAATAACCAAAAATGGGCAGGAGTAACTATGTTAATATCATGTAAAATAGACTTTAAATGCAAAATAATTGTGAGTGACAAATATGGACACTACATATTAGTGAAAGGGATAATCATTCAAAAAGGAAAGAACAGGTATAAACATTTATGCTCCTGGGAAGCAGACTTGACTCAGTGATTTGGGCATCTGTCTACCACATGGGAGGTCCACAATTCAAACCCTGGACCTACTTGGGGCCTCCTTGACCCATGTGGAGCTGGCCCATGCACAGTGCTGATGCGCACATGGATTGTTGTGCCATGCGGGGGTGTCCCCGTGTAGGGGAGCCCCAAGCGTAAGGAGTGCACCCTGTAAGGAGAGCTGCTCAGTGTGAAAGAAAGTGCAGCCTACTCAGGAATGGCACTGCACACACAGAGAGCTGACACAGCAAGATGATGCAACAAAAAGTAACACAGATTCCAATGCCACTGACAACAGAAGCAGACAAAGAAGATGCAGCAAAAAGACAGAGAACAGACAACTAGTGTGTGGGGGAGGGGAGAGAAATAAATAAATAAATCTTTAACAACAAAAATAAAAACAAAGAAAAAACATTACACTCCTAACAAGGGTGCCTACAAATATGTAAGACAAACACTGGAGAATCTAAGGGAAGGAATTGATGCCTCTACAGTTATAGTGGGGGACTTTAATACACCACTATCACCTTTGGACAGAACATCTCAAAAGAAAATCAATAAAGAAGAAAAGACTTTGAACAATATATTAGAGGAACTGGACCTAATAGACATATACAGAACATTACATCCAAATAAAGCAGGATAAACATTCTTCTCAAGTGCACATGGATCATTCTCCAAGATAGACAACAGGATAGGTTGCTGAGAAAGTCTCAGTGAATTCAGAAAGTTTGAAATCATACAAAATAATTTCTCTGACTACAGTGGAATGAAGCTGGAAATCTGCAAAGTTCAGAGACCTGGATTTGGCAACAAGATATGAAAGTTAAATAACACACTCTTAGAAAAACAGTGGGTCATGGAGGAACTCTCAAAAGGAATCAATAACTACCTTGAAACAAATGAAAATGATAATGCACATATCAAAACTTAAGGGATGCAGCAAAAGTGGTACTGAGAGGGCAATTTATAGCCATAAATTCACACGTGATAAAAGAAGAGCTAAAATTGAAAAACTAACTTCACAGTTGGAGGATTTAGTAAAAAAAAAAAAACAATGACAAACTAAATGCAAAGGAAAAGGAAAGAAATAACAAAGATCAGAGCAGAACTAAATGAAAGAATAAGAAAGCACTTGAAAAAATAAACAAAACCAAGAGCCAGTTCTTTGACAAGATCTATAAAATTGACAAACCCTTAGCTATATTAACAAGAAAAAAAAAGATGCAAATACAGAAAATAAGAAATGAGAAAGGGAATATCACCACTGACCCCACAGAAAAAAAAGACTATCATAAGAAGATACTTTGAAAAACTATATTCCAACAAAAATGAAAATTCAGAGAAAATGGACAAATTCCTGGAAACACATAAGCAACCTATATTAATGAAAGAGGAAACTGACAATCTCAATAAATCAACCACAAGTAAAGATATAAAATCAGTCATTAAAAGCCTCCCAACTAATAAGAGTTCTGGGCCAGATGGCTTCAGAGGTGAATTCTACCAAACTTTCCATAAAGAACTAATGCCAATCTTGCTGAAACTCTTCCAAAAAATTGAAACAGAAGAACATTGCTTAACTTATACTATGATGCCAATATTGCCCTAATATCAAAGCTGAACAAAGACGCCACAGGAAAGGAAAATTACAGACCAATCTCTCTAATGAACATAGATGTGGAAATCCTCAACAAAATACTTACTAATCATGTTCAGCAGCACATTAAACGAATTATACACCATGACCAGGAGGAATTCATTCCTCGTATGCAAGGAGGGTTCAACATAAGAAAATACACTAATGTAAACACCACATAAACAGATTGAAGGAAAAAAATCACATGATCATATCTGCAGATGCAGAAAAAGCATTTGACAAAATACAGCACTATTTCTTAATAAAAACTCTGCAAAAGATTGTAGTAGATGGAAACTTTCTGAACATGATAAAAGATATATATGGAAAACCCCCAGTTAACATCATTTACAATTTTGAAATCTGAAAATCTTTCCCTCTAAGATCAAGAACAAGACAACGATGCCCATTATTACCCCTTCTATTTAATATTGTGTTAGAAGAACTTGCCTGAGCATTGAGGCAAGAACCAGACATAAAAGGCATTCAAATTTGAAAAGAAGAAGTCAAAATTCCACTATTTGCAGATGATATGACCCTATACATAGAAAACCCTGAGAAATCTACAACAAAGCTTCTAGAATTTATAAATGAGTTTAGTAATGTCACAGGTTATGAGATCAATGCACAAAAATCAGTAGCATGTCTGTACAACACTAATGAAAAACCTTTGGAGGAAATCAAGAAAAAATACCATTTGCAATAGTAAATTAAAAAATCAAATAACTAGAAATAAATTTAACTAAAGATGTACAAAATTTATACACAGAAAACTACACAACACTGTTCAAGGAAATCAAAGAAGACTTAAATAAATGGAAGAATACTCCCTGTTCATGGATAAGAAGGCTAAATATTATTAAGATGTCTATCCTACCAAAACTGATCTACACATTCAATGTAATCCCAATGAAAATCAACACAACATTCTTTAGTGAAATAGAAAAACTCACTAAGAAATTTATTTGGAAAGGAAAGAGGCCCCGAATAGCCAAAGACATATTGAAAAAGAAAAAACAAAATTGGAGGAATTACACTACCTGACTTCAAAACATAGTACAGTAGTGAAAACAGCATGGTACTGGCACAAGGAGAGACACACTGACCAAGGGAACCAATTTGAAAATTCTGATATAGCTCCTCATAGATACAGTCATATGATATTCACAAGACCACCAAACCCACTGAAAGAGGATTACCAACTCACACCTTATAAAAAAATCAACTCAAGATGGATCAAAGACCTGAATATAAGAGCCAAGACCATAAGACCATAAGGACCTTAGAATGCAATGTAGGGAAACACCTACAGGACCTTGTAATACGAAATGGCTTCATGTACTTCACACCAGAAGCACGAGTAGAAGAACAAATAGATACATGAGACTTCTTCAAAATTAAAGCCTTTTGCACCTCAAAGGACTTTGTCAAGAAAATGAAAAGAGAGCCTACCCCATGGGTAAAAATATTTGGTAACCATATATCTGATAGGAGACCAATATCCTTCAAATATAAAGAATTCCTATATCTCAAAAATAAAAAGACAACCCACCCATTTTAAAAAGTGGCAAGACTTAAATAGAAACTCCTCGGTTCCACACATTTAACTTCCATTTTCCCTTCCACCTTGCTGCCTACATTGACAGCCAACCTCCGTTTCCCGAGGAGCCACTTCTAAAGATAGATGGAATAGTGTTCAGGGCCTAACTTGATCCACTGCCCCAATGCCCTGGGAGCCACCCTTTCTCTCGAGGGGATACAGTTCCCTCTATTGGATGGCATTAGTCCTCCCCAGGATGTGGGTCCATCCCCACTCTCACTACTTGGGTTTCTACCCCATGGTGTCACCCACTCTGGCAGAATGAGCATGCAGACATTCCCCAGGAGCCCGTCCTGCATCAGACCCTCCCCTCCGAGCGTTCTAAACAGGTAACCCTCTTTATTATATTTTGATATGATTTTCTCCACATTTTACTCTCCACCAACACCTGACCCTCTCCTGTGTTCGTATGCTACTCCTCCTTCCCCCCACTTTTGGGCATTGTTACCCATCCGCCCCTCCCCAGCCACCCGCAAACCCACAAACCAAGGTAAATGGGGTTAAGAGAGGAGTTTCGTGAGAGTACACAAGGGTGGATATAAAACATGTAATATTACACCATAACATATAGGAGATGACAGACTGATAATGTAAACCATAATGTAAAACATAGGATAACTAAGAATTTAAAATCTGTGTATCCTAAAGTAAGCACCACAATGTAAGCACAGATGTCACCTTGTTTGAAAGCTATTGTCTCAGACTCTGTACATCACGTTAAGTAAATATGATGTGAATAGGGTGTAAGGGTATCGCTGTGGAAGGGAAAAGGTTTTGTGGTGGATGTATGGGAGTGCTCTATATTATATATATGCATTGCTGTGGTCTAGGGCTCCTGTGAAGAGAAGCTCAATAATTAGGGGGAAAAAAAAAGAAAGAAAAAGATAGGATGTAGAATTTTTTCCAAGTCATCACGTATTCCTTATCTAACCTTTAAACCTATCGCTATATGCCATTTCCTAGTAAGGGACCCTGACATTATATTGGGCTTCAAATTTCAGGGAGTTCTGGATCACAGAGTGGTTCAACAATGGCAATGGAGGGATACTGGTATAGGATACCATTGACAGGTGATATATGGCTGACAGGGAGCTGTACAGAACATATGTCCAGGGTGCATGGTAATGTTTGGATATACTCATAGTGGCAACAATTAAAAAACACAGCAGGGGGGGTACTGGGTTCCTGGCCAGTGGTGCTCTGTTGTGGTCCCTAGGGGAGCAGCGACAGTCTCCCAGGTGCAGTGGTGGGGACCGGGAGGGAGTGAGGGCTCAACAGTGAGCCCCTGATGCTAATGACTATGCTTGTGAGCTGATAAGCCTAAAATAAGAACAAGGCCTAGAGCAGCATTGTGCCTGGGAATTTCCTCCTGTCAGCCTTCATGTTACTCAAATGTGGCCAGTCTTGAAGCCAAACTCAGCATGTAAATGCAATGCCTTCCCCCCAGCGTGAGACATGACACCCGGGGATGAGCCTCCCTGGCACCGAGGGACCACTATCAACTGCCAACTGATGATGCAACTGGAAAATGACGTTATACGGAAAGTTCAATGTGGATCAGCAGAATATCCCTGTCTACATAAAATAACATGACTTTAAAATGCTGTTTGACTAATGTAAGGGGGAAATGGAAAGGAGAAATGAGTTTATATGGCTACGAGTCTCTAAAAAAGAGTCTGGATGCTGTCAGAAGGATTGCCCTTATGCACAACTGAGCAGAGTCTGAGAGACAGATAAAGCAGATACAACCCCCAGGTATTGGTTCCTTTGAGGGCTAAAGAGACCCATGGGAGTTATGGTCAAGGCCGATGGGCTTAACTACCATGTCAGATGGCCCCTCTTTGGAAATGGTGTTTATGTGTGATGAATCTGGACTCAGATGGGATCTCTCTTCATAAGACTTTCATGCTAATGTGCTGGAGGTGCAGTTAGTGTTGGGGTTTAAGAGATATTTAGGGGATTTGAATCTCTGGACTGACAATGTGATAGCCAGTTCCTGAGCCTCAAAAGACTCCAGAACCTACAATCTGATTCATTGGACTCACCACACTCAGCTAAGATGGAGTTGAAGAAGGACAACCATCACAATATGGAGCCTAGAGTGATTACAACTGAAAGTGGGAGGATTGCATCCAGCATCCATGTGGAATCTGAGCCTCCTCTTGACATAGAGGTGCAATGGACACAACCAATCCAATGTCCACATAGAAAAGGTGGCATTGGATTGGGAAAAGTGGACATGGTGGCTGATGGGTATGGGGAAAGGCAGGAAGAGATGAGAGGTGGAGGCGTCTTTGGGACATGGATCTGCCCTGGATGGTGCTTCAGGGGCAATCACCGGACATTGTAAATCCTCACAGGGCCCACTGGATGGAATGGGGGAGAGTATGGGCCATGATGTGGACCATTGACCATGAGGAGCAGAGGTGCCCAAAGATGTACTTACCAAATGCAATGGATGTGTCATGATGATGGGAATGAGTGTTGCTGGGGGGAAGAGGTGGGATGGGGGTAGTGGGGTTGAATGGGACCTCATATATATATATATATTTTTAATGTAATATTATTACAAAGTCAATAAAAAATAAATAAATAAATAAAAAATAAAAATAAAAAAATAAATAGAAACTTCTCCAAATAAGAAATGCAAATGACAAAAAAGCACATGAAAAATGCTCAAAATCACTAGATATTAGGGAAATGCAAATCAAAACTACAATGAGATACCATCTTACTCCCACGAGACTAGCAGCCATCAAAAACACAGAAGACTACAAGTACTGGAGAGGATGTGGAGGAAAGGGAACACTCACTCATGCTGGTGGAAATGCAGAAGGATACAGCCATTCTGGAGAACAGTTTGGTGGTTTGTAAAAAAAAACTAGCTATGGATTTGCCATATGGCCCAGCAAGTCCACTGGTGGGTATTTACCCAGTAGAACTGAAAACAAGGATACAAACTGATATATGCACACCAATGTTCATAGCAGCATTATTTACTATTGCCAAAAGTTGGAATCAATGCAAATGCCCATCAATAGATGAATGGATAAATAAAATGTGGCATATACATACAATGGACTACTACTCAGCTATAAGATGGAATACAGTACAAACACATGTGATAACATGGATGAATCTTGAAAACCTTATGTTGAGTGAAGCAACCCAGGCATTGAAGCACAAATATTACATGATAAGTTGTCTCAGAGAGCTACAGACTGGTTGATAGGCTTAAAGAAAGTTTGGAAGAGAGCTAACATCTACATGGGTGAAATCTATGATAAGCTAATGTAAATATTAGTAGAGGGAAGGGATAAAATGGGGGCATACGGATGCCTTGGCTGGAGCTTTAATGGCTTGAGCGCGGCTAGGGATGGGAGGAAGGGTCAGATGGCCCTAGAAATTGGGGGGAGGGTGGGGAAATATTTGGACATAGTAGATTGTCAGGTATGTGGTTGAAACTGTAATGTTGAGAAAACTTTTTAGAAAATATAATAAGGAAGTTTACATGTTTAAGATGCTTAAGGTGGGACATCTTACACAGGTCAGGCTTTCAGGTAGTGTGTGAATGCTCATTTTGTCATAGTGGGTTATATCACTTGGTGGCGATCCATACAATTAGTGTGAAGTTATACCCACATCCTGAGGACTGATGTTCTCAAACAGGGAAATGTGTCTCTCAAGAATACTGGTGGCAATCCAATGTCCACATAGAAGAGGTGGCATTGGATTGGGAAAAGTGGACATGGTGGACGATGGGTATGGGGAAAGGCAGGAAGAGATGAGAGGTGGAGGCGTCTTTGGGACATGGAGCTGCCCTGGATGGTGCTTCAGAGGTAATCACCGGACATTGTAAATCCTCACAGGGCCCACTGGATGGAATGGAGGAGAGTATGGGCCATGATGTGAACCATTATCTATGAGGTGCAGAGGTGCCCAAAGATGCACTTACCAAATCCAAAAAAAAAAAAAAAAAAAAGTCACATACAGAATATAGGAGACTTCCATACACCGAATATCTTCTCCCTCCTCTTGTGTCAATAACCTTTTTACATGTGAATGGTACATTTGCCAGAACTGGTGTACAAATATTGATACATAGCTTCCAACCATGGCCAATGGTTCACATTATGTTTTACACTTTAAACCATACACTTTTATGAAATTTTTGATAAAAAAAAAAGAAAAGAATACTGGTGGCTCTCAATGGGTTAGGACAGTCGAGTATGTCAAGCCATCAACACTGTTGCAAGTATCTCTGAATATGGTCCTTCAAGTAATGAAGACTGATTGTCACAGTGGGTGCTCTGGGGAGGGGGAGAGGGGTATTGAATAGATGGAATCAGGGTAACTGTAGGGTAATGGAAGTGTTCCACAAGATCATGCAATGATGGATATAGGACATGTTAAATTACACCAAAATTGTATAAAAGTCTATAGGTTAAAATGTAAACTATAATGTAAAACATAAGATACCTAAAAATTTAGAAAAGTGTATAGTCTAAAATATAGATCATAATGTAAGCCAACATGGAACCTTGGTTGAAATTTATATTTCAATATCTGTACATCAAGTGCAGCAAACACAATATGAACATGTAAAAATATCATTGCTAGGGAAGGGACAAAATGTTTGATATTGGATATGTGGGAATACCCTATATTATATATGTGAATTACTGTGATCTAAACATTTTGTGAAGACAAAACAAATAATTAGAAAAAAAGAAAGGATGTAGACACTGAGGAAGAAATGAAATTGCCTTGCCACTGTACATACGGGGCAACACCTATTGCATTAGTGAAAGACAAAACATCAAAAATGAAGCATTTTCATTTTTTGATACCCCAATTTATTTTTACTTTAGTTTTTCTAAATTACTATGTCTTCTATATCTAACCTTTAAATCCATCACTATCTTCCACTTTATTATTTGTGGAACTTGACAATATATTAGGCTTCATTTTTTTAAGAAGTTTTTTTTGTGTGTGTGTTGAACAAAATTTTAATATTCTAAATTTAATCAACATCCAGCAGGTTATTTTGACTATATATTGTACATTGGAAGGAAGAATCAATTATTTTCAAAATCACATTTAGATTTCAAAGAGTAAGTATTAAAATAGTCTCAGTGTGAACAGAGAGGTTCAACTCTGGCAGGGGAGGAAGACTGTGTGGGATGTTATTGATGGGAGCCACATGGCTGGGAGGGAGTTCTCCAGGCATGTATATAGGGTACATAAAAATGTTTGGATATTTTCATAGTGGTTACAATTAAAAACTTCAAATAAGGGAATGTTGAGTTCCTAAACTAGGGAGCTCTATCACATTCCCCAATGGAACAGCATCAATCCCCAAATGCAATGACAAAGACTAATAAGGATGGTCCAACAATGAGCCCTTTATACTGATGACTATGCTTATGAGCCTGTGTGCCTAAAATATGAACTAGACCTAGAGGTGCAGTTTGCCTAAGAGTTACCTCCTGAAATCCTCCATGTTGGTCAAATGTAGCCACTCTCTAAGCCAAACTCAGCATGAAAATGCATTACTTTCCCCCACCATGGGACATGACTCCCAGGGATGAGCTTCTCTGGTGCTGAGGGATTATTACCAAGCACCAGCTAATGATGTAACTAGAAGAAGACTTTGAATAAAAGGGTCAAGTCAGACCAGCAGAATATCTCAACTTTCACGTAATAACGTAATAACAGTTGTTAAAAACTGTTTTTTGACCTTGAATAAAAGGGGGAAATGAAAAGGAGAAATGAGTTTATATGGCTATGAGTTTCCACAAAAGAGTCAGGGGGTCATCAGAAGGGTCGTGCTTATGTATGCCTCAGCAGGGTCCAAGAGACAGCCAAAATAGATAGAAGCCCAGGTACTAGTTCTCCTGAAGGCTGCAGAGACCCACGGGTTCTGTGGTCATGGCAGCTGGCTCTGGAGTTCAGCGCCATATCAGTGGGCCCTACTTTGGAGTTTGTATTCCTGAGTATGATGGAATTTTACTCAGATGTGACCTTTCTGCACATCCCTCATTCATTTTTAATTTTAGTCATTCAACAACCATTTAGTCATCAAACACATCATGGAAGTTACTAAATACTATTTTGTGAATAAAGAGATAAGTAAAATATTCTTCCACATCTTATAGAGATTATGTGCAAGCAAAAATAGTAGTGACTACATGAAATACCCTGAGATGGCACTGACATCCTGGTGAAGTGGATCTAAAAGTTTATGCTCATTCTGTGGAGACAAGTGAAGGCTTCACAAGGGAGATGACTGCACTGACACTGAAAGTAGAGATTGGGGTAACTTCAAGAGGAGAAAGGTATAGAAGCACACCAAGAAGAAACAAGAGGGAAACAATCCAATCAAGATAACCATATGGTGTGGTGAGGTTTTAAAATTTGTTCTTGCTATCTGATGAACAATGAAGGGGTGGGATGTGAAAAGGGGATAAGCAGCCTGACCAGTTTGGCAGTAGCCATAGTATAGAGAGCCTGGTGTTTTGTGCAGAACATGGATATTTATGTTTTAAATTATTGAGAGTCAGGGCAGGTTTATAGAAGGTGATGGTCGTGAAATTACTTGCCATGATGAAAGCTTACTCTCAGTCAACATGACGAACGCTGTTGCCAAAACCCTACAGAGAGGATGAGGGATTGAAATAGCACAATTGTAGTGGGAAGTGAATCTGTGTGGGCTTGGACTACAAAGAAAAATATTCATTTTTATCCTAAGCACAGTGTCAGGCATTTTGTATTTATTATTTCATTTAATTCAATTATTCCATGAAATTGTTTTTCACTATGCTGATTTAATGGAAGAATAATGTGAGGCAGCAATGCTATATTCTTATCCAAGATATGTAAATGTAATTGTCATGGATTGAACCTTGGAGTTCAAAGTTTCTGGAATTTTGCACTTCACTAATAACTTATTTATTAATAACATTAATATTTTAAAACTGTGTTAGATTTACAGAAAATTTGCAAGGATAGTAGAGAGGATTTTCAAGAACTTCTCACATACTTTTCCAACATCTTAACACCTCCAAGCCAGAATAGAAAATTATATTTATTTTCAAAAATTCTTAAGCCATTCAGGCAGTGACAACGTCTCAGATTTTATCCTCATGTTTTATGAATTGTATACTTTTGAGGAGTGTATGTCGGGTATTTTGTAAAGTGCCCTTCACTCTGAATTTGCCTGATATTCTTCTCATGTTTAGACAGGGTTAATGGGATTTTGGAGGAAGATACCAGGATAATGTGTTATTTTCATTGCATCATATCTAGGGTGCATCCTATCAACATGACTTAACACTCTTGATGTTGACCTTGATCAACAGTGTTTGGAGCTTCCCCAGCTTCCCCAATACTCATCAATTCTCTGCATTTCCATATATGGCTTTTGGAATGAATTTAATACGTGAAGCCCACATTCAGGAGTGTGATGTTTGTGCCACTGCCTTGAGAGAAAAATATCTCCATATATTATGGAATTCATCTTCACAATAAATATGTATCTTTTAAAAATCAATTATTTATATTAGGATTGCCTCATGACATTTATTTCTTACTTTGGGTTGTGATACCTGTACTACTTTATTTTGTTTTACAGTTTATTCCAGTTTTGACCTTTGGAACACTTTTGGCTATGTCCTGTGTCTATTTGAAATTATCCCCAACATTACCAGTTTTATTTTAACACATACTAACTTTTTGGTACTAAGAGATACTCCAGACTCTTTTTGTATATTTCTTGACCTAGTCCTGCAGGCAGCTATTTCTCCAAGAAAATTCTTCTTGCAAAAATGCTTTTAATATCTAAAGTCTGGACACTATATGTGCCTTGCTACTGGGCCATCTCCATGGATATTACAAGAACACACATGTGTGTACACAATCCTATGTATATATACATATCTGCAAATATTTCTACATGCAACCCTGTGTAACTATATTTACCTCCACACAAATTCACACTGATGTGACTGTCCCTAACTCATTAACAGAACAATCTAACATCCTCCCCTTGCTTATCTGAATCCTTCCACACCATGTTGGGAAGCATATTTCCCATATTCCATTGATTTACTTCATTGCTTAATTCCAGTGTACATGTATAAAAGTAAAATTTGTTAACCGATACCCTGATGGAACACAATATCAAATAGAGTAGCATACCTGTGTACAGTGCCCATTGATTTCATATTACAGATACTGTTCATATCCAATATTACTAATCCAGCATCTTTTCCTCTCATACCCCTCAGATAGGGCATTTGATGCATTTACAATACAGTTAGATTATTTTTGAACTTGGATGTTGTCAAGTTCAATGGGTTTTAAAAAATACATAATGTCATATGCCTGCAATCCCAGTATACCAGAGAATAATTTCACTGTTCTGAAAATTTCTGAGCTTCACCTACTCAATGTACCTCCCTCTGCCTAAGGCCTGGGCAAACAGCGATCATTCTAATATCTCTGCTGTTTTGTCTTATCCTACTTAGACTGGTTTCTTTTTTTAAAAATATTTTTTTAAAATTATTTTATAGGTACTTAGATTACATAAATGTTACATAAAATGTGTAGGAATTTCTATATGCCCTGTTCCTCGTAGTTCCCACATTCTCCCACATAAACAACATCTTTCATTAGGGACATACATTCATTGCAATTGATAAACACATTTCAGGATATTGCTACTGAGCATTGATTATAGTTTACATTGTATTTGACACTCTCTCCCACATAATTTTGTAGATTATGGGAAGACATATAATGGCCTTTATCTGTCATTGCAAAGCCATTCAGAACAACTCCAAGTCCCCAAAACACCCCCATGTTACAACTGTTTTTCCCTCTCCTTGCCCTCAGATCCTCCAGCGATCACTGCCTCCACACCAATGTTATAATTTCTTCCATTGCTAGAATTACAATAAGTAACAAGAAGTATAGACAATAAGGCTATAGAAGAATACCAGTAAGTCCACTCTAGTCCATAGTTCTTTCCCATTCTTAAGGATTCTGGGATGGTGAAGCCCAATCCACCTCTAATTGAGAGGGGAGTTTGATCCCATATATGGATGGGATGCTCTTGCTGGCAGTTAAAGGCTTTCTTATTTCCTTGGTATAGTGGTTGCCCATCCTCACCTCTTTGTTAATTGCCCTGGGTGGGTCCAATGAACTGGAGAGTAGATGTTGCAACTCCACTGAGGCTCAGGGCACAGCTGGCACATGGGCAGTCCAAAGACTTAAGTTTCTTGGGTGTACATCTACTTACACCATCACCAAGTATAAGTTCAAATAGAAGGGACAGATGAGCTATGTGTAGGGAAGTCATAACTGAGTCCCAACTCTGTCACAATGGGGAGCACAAACCCCAAGGTAGGCCCACTGGGAAGGCACCAAATTCCTGACCTATCTACCATGACCATAGGACCTAGGTGTCTCCAGAGCTCTCAGGAGACTCACTATTTGGGGTAGTATCTATTTTGGCAGTCTATGAGATCCTGCTGAGATGTGCATAAGTGCTACCTCTGAAATGACCTCCCAATTCACTTTGAAGTCTCTCAGTCTTATGAACTCGTTTGTCTTTGCATTCCACCCCTTTTCTTTTACATCTTTTTCCAGTTACCCTGCTATGTGATTGGTGAAGGCTCATCACTAGGAGTCATGTCCTACTCTGGGGGGAAGACAACGCATTTCTATGCTGAATTTGCCTTAGAAAGAGGCTACATTTGAGCAACAAGGAGGATCTCAGAAGGTAACTTTTAGGCACCCTAAACACAAGGCTAAGTTTCAATTTCAAGAGCAAAGGATCATAAGCACAGTCATCAATATCAAGGGTCCATCAATGGGCCATTTTTCTTCACTAGTCATTGCCCCTGTACTTGGGAGATTGCTGCTGTTCCATTAGAGAATGTAGCAGAGCTCTCCAGGATTAGAATTCAATATTCTCTCAGTTATTGTGTGTCTCTCCATCCACTGGGGCAATGCCACATGAATATTTGAAAACATTTATATACCTTATGTGTATTTCCAGGTGAAATTCCTCCCATGTATCCCTCATTACTGACACTCCACACTAATGATTCTCCCCTTCACCAATTGTAACTCTTCTGTGATCCAAAGCTTCTTCAAAAATGAAACCAATAAAATAGCCAAATACAATTATTAGGAAAATCAAATAATAATAATAGGTTAAATATTAAAAATAAAATACAGAAAAAATTTAAAATAAAATTTAAAATTTGGGATATTACAAAATAATGAAAACTATTATTTTTTTAAAAACTTTTTTCTTTCATCAGTTTAATATATATTGTACTGTGTGTATACTGACATTTCCTTCCATTTACTCCATTTTGTTTATTCCATTAAAAAAACTATAAAATTTTGTTTTCAAAGAAGTTTTAGTTCACAGAAAAGTCACAAACAGCATATAGGGGACTCCCATATACCCAAAATCCTCCCCCATTTTCCACTTCCCATGTTAATACCGTTTTATATGTGGATGGTACATTTGTTTCAACTGTTATACAAGCAGTAAATCATAGCTACTAACCACGGTCAATGGTTTATATTGTGGTTTACATTTTACAGCACATACATTTATAAATTTTGATGACATTTAACATGACCAGTGTCCATCATTGTAAGATCATGTAGAACACTTCCATTGCCCAATAAATACCCCTCTTTCATGTACTCTATGTGCTCCCTCTGCCTCCCCTTGGGGCCAATATTGATCATCTGGCTTCACTACTTGGATAAGATTCATAGTTACTTGCAACACTGAAGTCTTGACATTCTGGTTTGTCCTCCCCTCCTAGGAATCACCTATGCCCTCAAATGACTCCTGTCCCATTGTTTGAGAAGATATAGGTTCTCCCCAGGATGGGAGTTCAAAAGCTTCCCACTCATTATGTGGGTTTCCACACACCGACCCAAAACATTATGACAAAATGATCTCTCACACTCTCCCTGGAAGCCTGCACCAGGTGCACCCTGTCCTGAATGCTCCCCATCCAACACCATAAGGCAGTATCCCTCCCTTGTCATATTGCCATAGGAGTGTTCTCAACTTTTTACGTTCAGCCACATACCTGACAATTCCCAGTGTTCACATGGTCCTTTGCCCAACCCTCCCCCAATTCCATGAGCCATCCAACCTACCCTCACTACCCCACCCCTGTCAAACCAGCAATGCCTAACCCAATAGTATCACCAATGTTTTGTCATAGTCCTTCACTACCCAATGACACACTTTCACCTTATCATAGATTTGGTCCATATGGGCATTGGCTCACAAACTTCTCCATTTGTATTTCCTCTAAATATCTCTTACAGACAATAGCTCTCTGAGTCTGCTTGATTTGCTTAATTTATATCAAAAGTTATGTAATATTTGTCCTTCAATGTCTGACTTGCTTCACTCAACATAAGGACCTCAAGGTTCATCCATGTTATTCCATGAGCTAGTTCCGTATTCTTTCTTTTTACTTATTAAATTGTATGTTTCTTAAAGATACATAGATCACAAAATAAAGTTGTATTAAAAAAAGTAAAAGGTTCTTCCATTTCCGACACACCACCCTCCCACTCCTCCCACATCAAAAACCTTGTTTATCATTGTGGCATATTATTTGCATTTGGTGACTACATTTTGGAGCGCTGCCAGACCGCATAGATTATAGTTTACATTGTAGTTTACACTCTCCCCAGTACATTCAGTGGGTTATGGCAGGATATATAATGTCCAGCATCTGTCCCTGCAATATCATTTAGGACAACCTCAAGTAGCAAAAATGTCCCACATCTCAACTCTTCCTTCTCCCTTCCCTCAGCAACTACCATAGACACTTTCCCCAGATCAATGCTACAGCTGCTTCCCTTACTATTCAAAATGATTCTACAGTAGAATACCATTAAGCTCACACTATTCAATAATTTATTCCCCAATCCTGTAGACCCTGGGTTGGTGATGTCCATTCCACCTCTATACTGAGAGGGGACTTATTCCAACATGGTTGGTGGATGTGATTCTCTTACTTAAAGTGGTAGGCAATCTCAGTTCCCTGGTGTGGTGGTTAGCCATTTTCACTTTCCTGTTAGCTGGCCGGTGTTCAACAAACCAGAGAATAGGACGTTCAACAAACCAGAGAATCGGAGGTTCAAATCTGCTGAGGCTTAGAGCCCAGCTGCCACATGGCCAGTCCATAGCTTCAAGTCTTCTTAGGATACACCAACACCAGTGAAAAACTACAAATTCAGTAAAAGTGACAAAAGAGGCATGTGTAGAAAGGTCACATCTGAGTCCAACTCCATCACACTCAGGAGCACAATTTCCATAGTAAGGCCCACTCCAGAGGCATCTGCCATGACCGTAGAATCTGTGTGTCTCCATACCTCTCAGGAGCACCAGTACCTGGAGTTGTATCTACTTTGTCTTTCTCTTTTCCCCATTTTTAAAAGGGTTGTTTGTCTTTTGTTTTGAGATATGTTTTCTTTATATATGCTGTATGATAGGCTCCTATCAGATATATAATTACCAAATATTTTCTTCCATCACATCTTTGAGGTGTAAAAGTTTTAATTTTGAGGAGTTCCCATTTATCTATTTTTTCTTTCACTGCTTGGGATTTGGATGTGAAGTTCAAGCCAAACTCAGAATGTAAATGCATTACCTTCCCCCCATCATGGGACACAACTCCTAGGGATGCCCCTCCCTGGTGCTGAGGAATTACTACCAAGCACCAGCTGGTGATGTAACTAGAAAAAGACTTTGAATAAAAGGGTCAACTCAGAAGAGCAGAATACCTCAGCCTATATGTAATATTAGGCGTTAAAAACTGCTTTATGATCTTGAATAAAAGGGGGAAATGAAAAGAACAAATGAGTTTATATGGCTATGAGTCTCTAAAAGAGAGTCAGGAGGTCATCAGAGAGGTTGTGCTTACACACACCTCAGCAAGGTCCCAGAGACAGCCAAAGTAGATACAACCTCAGGTACTGGTTCTCCTGAGGGCTATAGAGACCCACAGGTTCTATGGTCATGGCAGATGGCTCCGGAGTTCAGTGCCATGTCAGTGGGCACTACTTTGGAGTTTGTGTTCCTGAGTGTGATGGAGTTAGATTCACATATGACCTTTCTACACATGCCTCTTCTGTCACTTTTACTGGACCTGTGGTTAGCACTGGAGTTGGTGTATATTCAGGAGACCTGAATCTCTGGACTGTCCATGTGATAGTCAGGCCCTAAGCCTCAGCAGACTTGCAATTTATACTGTCTGGTTTATTGGACTTACCCTGGCCACCTAACAGAATGGTGAAGAAGGTCAACCACCACACCACAGAGCCAAGAGTGCCTACACCTGCAAGCAGGAAAATTGCATCCTTCATCCATGTGGAACCTAAGCTCCTGCAATATAGAGGTGGAGTGGACATAAACATCCCAGGGTCCACAGGCTGGAGGATTAGAGTATGGATTAGAGTAAACTTACTGATATTCTCCTGCGACGGTTTGCTCGGTCGGTAGAGGTGGGGTCTGGCTGCGGACGAGGGGTCAGTCCAGCTCTGGACGAGGGGTCGGTCCCGCTTGGGATGAGGGGTCGGTCCCACTTGGGACGAGGGGTCAGTCCAGCAGCAGACGAGGGATCGGTCTGGTGGAGTTGCCTTGCCCCACGTTGGGCGCCAGCTGTGATGGCTTCCTCGGTCGGTAGAGGTGGGGTCTGGCTGTGGATGAGGGGTCGGTCCAGCTTAGGATGAGGGGTCGGTCCCGCTTGGGACGAGGGGTCGGTCAGGCAGCAGACGAGGGATCGGTCTCACAGGGGTTGCGCGGTTCGGCTGACGGGGTCGCCCGGCGAAGCCAGCAATGACGGGGTTGCCCGGAGAAGCAGGCGATGAACTGGAGACAAGGGAGGCCAGGCCCTTGTCGGGGGCTCTCAGGACTGGAGGGCGCATGGCAGAAGAACCACCGCGGAGACAAGGTAAACACACAAGTCCACTTTATTGAGGGAGAGGCAACAGTTTTATAGGGGCTGGGGAAGGCTGATTGGTCGAAGCCATGCCCTGTTCTGATTGGTTGCTGGAGAAAGGTCAGTGGGCGGTACTGGATGGGGGAGGAGTGGTGATTAGGGATTGGCTTTCGCTATTGCTGGGGGAAGGGGCAGGGTTTAGGGATTGGTGGCTGCTGTTGCTGGGGTGGAGGGCAGACTTGAGTTTCTCGCCCACGCTTGGCTGTTGCTGCTGTCAGGGGAAGGGAAGAGGGCAGACTGGATTTTTCCACCCATGCCTGGATGTTGCTGCTGTTGGGGGGAGGGAAAAGGGCAGATTGGATTTTTCCGCCCACGCCTGGCTGTTGCTGCTGTTGGGGGAGGGGAAAAGGGCAGACTGGAATTTTCCGCCCTGTGCCTGCGCAGGGAGAAAGAAGAAGAAGGGTGCAGCCCCACAGGCATTGTGTGGCACCATCCGGGAGGAGGGGCGGCCATGGAAGCATGGCTGCCAAGAAGGGGAGACCCGAGGGCACTCTGTGCCCATGCTGAGCTTCCTTCAGGGGTGGCGGTGAGTCCGACCAGCCACCCTTATGGGGGCAGCGGCTTGGCCTGCCACGGTTGCTCCCCTGCCAGGCCAGCAAACCACACTTCAGCCCAAGGGGTGACCGCATTCTACTATGGAATTATTGTGATTAGTAATGGAAGAATTTGTAGCATTGATGTGGAGAAAGTGGCCACAGTACCTGCTGAGGTTAGGGAGAGGGAAGAAGAGATAAGATGTGGGGGCATTTTCAGGACTTGGAGTTGTCCTCGGTGGTACTGCAAAGAAAGACACTGTACAATGTATGTCCTGCCATGGCTCACTAGGTGGACTGGGGGAGAGTGTAAACTACAATGTAAACCATTTTCCATGTGCTCCAAATTATATTCACCAAATGCAATGAATATCCCACAATGATGAAAGAAGTTGTTGATGTGGGAGGAGTGGGGTGAGGGGGGTGGGGGGTATATGGAAGCCTCATATTTTTTTAATGTAACATTAAAAACAATAAAGACATGAAAAAATATTCCCTATTACAAGGTCCTGTAAATGTTCCACTAGATTATCTTTCAAGGTCTTTATGCTGTTTGCTCTTACATTTAGATCTTTGATCAATCCTGAGTTGATTTTTGTATATAGTGTGAGATGGTGTTTCTTTCAAATTCTTTTGGATATGGATTTGTTGGAGATGCCATTCTCTCCAGTTGAATGTGTTTGGTGGCCTTTTTGAATATCTGATTCTATAGTAGAACTCTCAATTTGGCTCAATTTGTTGGTATGTTTATCCTTGTGTCAATACAATGAAATTTTGACCACTGTAGCTTTATAGAATGTTTTAAAGTCAAAAAGTGTGATTCCTCCAATTTCATTTTCCTTTTTCAATATATCTTTTGCTATTTGGGGACACTTTCCCTTCCATTTAAATTTCATATTTAGTTTTTCCAATTCAATAAAAATGATGTGTTGATTTCTATTGAGATTGTTTTAAATGTGTAGATCATTTTCAGTAGGATGGACATCTTAATGAAGTTTAGTCTTCCCATCCATGAAAATGGAATATTCTTCATTTTTTAAAAAGTCTTCTTTGATTTACTTTAACAGGGCTGTGTAGTTTTCTGTGTAGAAATCCTTTACATTTTCGATAAGTTTATTCCTAGGTATTGGATTCTTTTGTTTGCTCTTGTACATTGGATTTTTGTCATGATTTCCTTCACAGATTGCTCATTACTAGTGTACAGAAATGCTACTGACTTTAGTGCATTAATATTATAACCTGTGACATTACTGAAATAATTTATAAGTTCTACAAGTTTTGGTGTAGATTTCTCAGGGCCTTTCATACATTGGATCATGATATCTGCAAATAGTGAAATTTTGATTTCTTCCTTTCGATTTTGATGCATTTTATATCTTTTTCTTGCCTAAGTGCTTGAGTAAGTACTTCTAACACAATGTTAAATAGAATCAGGGGCAGTGGAGATCATTGTCTTGTTCTTGATCTTAGTGGGAAAGGTTTTAGGATTTCACCATTGTACATGTTGTTAGCTGTGGCTTTTTCATATATACTCCAGTTCAAAAATTTTCCTCCTATTACTATCTCTTTTGCATGATTTTTATCAGGAAAAGGTTGATGTATTTTGGTGAATGCTTTTCTGCATCTGTAGATATGATCATGTGATTTTTTATTTCAATCTGTTTATATGGTGTATTACATTGATTGATTTTCTTTTGTTGGATAATCCTTATATACCTGGGATGAAACTCACTTGGTTATGGTATATAATTCATTTAATGTGCTTTTGAATATGATTAGCAAGTATTTTTTTGAGGATTTTAGCATCTGGACATTGCAGAAATTAGTCTGTAATTTTCCTTTCTTGAGGTGTCTTTGTTTGGCTTTGTTTTAAGGGTAATGTTGGCATCATAGAATGAACTAGGCAATGGTCCTTCTACTTTTGTTTTTTTTTTTTTGGAAGAGTTTAAGCAGGATTGGTGTTAGTTCTCTGTGGAATGTTTGGTAGAATTCACCTGTGAAGCTGTCTGATCCTGCACTCTTCTTATTTGGGAGTTTCTGATTCCATATTTACTTGTGATTGGTCTGTTGAGTTCATCAAATTCTTTTATCAATGTAAGCTGCTTGTGTGTTTCTAAGAATTAGTTCATTTCCTTTAAATTATCCTTCTTGTTGGCATATAATTTCTCAAAGTATCCTTTTCTGGTACTCTATTTCTGTGTGGTTAATGGTGATATCCCCTTCTTCATTTATTATTTTGTGTATTTACATCTTATCTCCTTTTTTCTTTGTTGATAGAGCTAAGAGTTTTTCAATCTTAATGATCTTCTCAAAGAGCCATGTTTTAGTTTTCTTAATATTTCTAGGGATTTCTTATTGTCTATTTCATTTATTTCTACTCTAATCTTTATTTAGTTCTTTCCACTTCATTTGTGGTTACTTTGTTTTTCTTTTTCTAATTCCTACAGGTGTGTAGTTAGGTCTTTGATTTTTGCTCTTCTTTTTTTTTTTTCATTTATATATTTATGTCTATTAATTTCCCTCTCAGTACAGCTTTGGCTGAAATCAATAAGTTTTGATATGTATTGTTGTCATTTTCATTCATTTCAAGGTATTTCCTGATTTCTTTTGTAATTTCCTCCTTGACCCAGTGTTTGTTGTAGAGTGTGTTGTTTAATTTCCATATATTTGTGTCTGACCTAGTTTTCTGGCCCCTGCTAATTTCAAGCTTCATACCATTATAATGAGAGAAATTACTTTGTATAATTTCAATCTTTTTTAATTCTTTGAGTGTTATTCTGTGGATTAGTATGTGGTGTATATTGGATAATGGTCCATGTGCACTTGAGAAGAAAGTATATCCCACTCTATTTGGGTGTATTGTTCTGTATATGTCAATTAGGTCCAGATCCTCTAATGTATTATTCAGAGTCTTTGTTTCTTTATTGATTCTTTGTTGAGATGTTCTGTCTAGTCATAATAATTTTGTATTAAATTACCCCACTATACTTGTATAAGCATCTATTTCTCCACTTAATTTTCCCAGTGTTTGCCTCATGTATTTTGAGCCTCATGCTTAGGTGCATAAATCTTTATTTTTGTTCTTTCTTCCTGAAAGTTTACCCCTTTTACTAATATATGGAACCCATCTTTGGCTCTTAAAATCATTTTGTGAGAAGAGAACCTCTGCTCTTGTGTCCTGGACAGTTCTCTCATGTATGTCTGATGGGAAGAAAAGAGGCAGAAGAAGCTACAGTAAAAAGAAAGTGGCTCTGTGGTGGAAAGTCAGAGGCAAAATTACCACCACTAGGGGCCACTGTTGGATAAGAATTGTTCCTCCCTCACACTTGCTGGAGGGCAGGGGGCTGAATTCAAAGGCAGGGGGAGAGGGATGGGGCAAGATGGTGGTTGAGTGAGTGCACCTGAGTGTCTCTCCTGCATAGAAGCAACTGGGCAGCATTGGAAATTCTTCAGGACCACGCTGTTTCAAGATTTTGCAGGGCAGGAGGTGTCTGGACATTGATTTGGTGGGAAGGCAATAGAGAAAATTCATGTATAAGATAAAATTGAGGCTCTTTTGCACGGTGGTGGGGGCTGCATGTGGGACGCTCCCACCTGGGGTGGGCGGAGCTGCAGGAGGCCTTCGCAGACCGATTTGGGGAGACAGACAGAAGTTTTGTGTGAGGTGGGGAAATTTTTTATTTCTGACATGAATAATAGTGCTTCTGGCTAGAGCCCCACCCCCAAGGCTGGCTGCCAATCTGCAGCAGCCTTTAATCACTCACAAAAAAGAGACATCACCAGGAGGTTGGTTCAGGGGCCTGCAGGGTGGGAGATGTCTGGAAGCTGATTAGAGGAATATTTTGCAAGGCATGGGAATTTCAGGTTCAGACACTGATATCTGCGCTTCCGGCTGGAGCCACGCGGGCTGGGCTTGGCTGCTGATCTGCAGCGTCATTAAATTGGCTGCAGTGTAGAGGGACTCACAGGTGGCTGTTTCAGGTGATTGCAGGACGGGAGCTTTCCTGAAGTTGAATTATCGATACAGCCGCAGAGGAGACACTAGTGAGAGGGTGAAATGTGGGGTTCTGAAGCATAGGTCAGAGTTTGTGGATGTGATCTCCCCCATAGGTCTGGCACTGAGCTGTGGGGATCCCTGAAGGCTGTGTTGCACTGCGGTGCTCCCAGGCTCCCTGTTAACCAGATTTGAGGTTGCCAGGTCTGTGTACCCTAAACCCTGGTGGCCTACACCCCAAGAATCACACCTCTTGAGTCTGCAATATCACAGAATTTCCTTCCTTGAATCCACCACGCCCTGTGGTACATCTGATGTCATTGAATGTCCTAGCCCTCAACATTTGTGTTTTTTCTTTTTTTTTTTTGTTTTTTTTTAATTTTTTTTAATTTTTTATTGTAGTGATTGCTAACATTGCATTGTCTCCTATTCTTTTCTCCCATTGTATCCCCCAATGTCTTTTTTTTCTTCTTTCTCTCGTCACTCATTTTCTTCTTATTTTATCTTACTTATACAATAGGTGCTGGAGGGAACACCTCACATTTGCTGGGTTTCCTCATCCTCCACTGCCTCATGTCTGTATTAATTGATTTTGGCTACCTACACTATCTCCTTTCCCCCACATATTGACATCCTCCATCATCTATTGTCTCTCCTATATTCCACCTCCCTTTCTTTGATCCCCAAAATTGTCTGTTAATTTCTAATACCTTTGTTTTGTTTTCTGTCTTTTATCCACTCTTGAAACTATTGCCTTTCTTTTCTCTTTCCCTCTCTCACGAAAACACTAACTTTTTAATTCATACCATATTCCTCCCATATTCAGTCAACTACCTCATTATAGGTACTCTACCTACTGCTATAACTCTACACAACATACATGAATCTATTATCCATTCTCCCAGAATTCATATTGTTGCTCTGTTAGCATTTCTTACCAATACTACTTTACACATTTTCCTTTCTTACACAATTGCCTTTCCTTGGCCCTAATACTTTCCTCCAAAGTGAACTCACCCAGCAACAAGAAATTAGAATAAGAAGAACAAAGTGACAAAGAGAAGATATACCACTTACACAAAAACAAGAGCTAACTAATCCCCAAGACTAGACAAAGAAGCTAAGAAACTGATTAACCCATCAAGATAAAATGATGACCAGACAGCAACAAAAAACTACAAAACAAACCAGTAATCAGGAAAACATGGATGAATCCAATCAACAAACTAAAAATCAGGAAGGGGAGCAGAACTTTGCACAAATAATTAAAGATCTCAGAACATATATCACAGACAAATTTAATGAAGTAAAGGAAGAGGTTAACAATATGAAGTCAACATTTGGAGGGGAAATTGCAGACATATGCAAAAAGATAACAGATATGATGGGAATGAACACCACGGTTCAAGAAATCAAAAATACACCTGCAGCAAATAGCAGCAGAATAGAAGAGGCAGAGCAGAGAATTAGTGATGTGGAAAACAGTACACCGGAAATCAAAGAGATAGAAAATTGATTGATAAAAAGGTAGAAAATATCCAGCTAGGACTTAGGGACCTGAATGACAATGCAAATTGCACAAACATACGTATTATAGGCATCCCAGAAGGAGAAGAGAAGAGAAAGGAGTCAGAAGGAGTGTTGCAGGAAATAATGGCTGAAAACTTCCCAAATCTACTGAAAGAGACAGATGTACACATCCAAGAAGCACAGTGAACCCCAAACATCATAAACCCCAACAGGCCCACTCCAAGACATATACTTGTCAAATTATCCAACGCTCAAGACAAAGAGAAAATTCTAAAAGCAGCAAAAGAAAAGAAAACCATCACATACAAGGGAAGCTCCATAAAATTAAGTGCTGATTTCTCATCTGAAACCATGGAGGCAAGAAGACAGTGGTATGATATAGTCAAAGTACTAAAGGAAAAAAAATTCCATCCAAGAATACTCTATCCAGCTAAACTAGCATTCAAAAATGATGGAGAGTTCAAAATATTCAGAGATAAACAGAAATTGAAAGAGTATGCCAGCAAGAAACTTCTCCTTCAAGAAATTCTAAAGGGATTTCTGCAGGAAGAAAGGATAAAACAGGACAGGCAGAGTTGGAGGAGAGTGTAAGAGCAACAAAAAAGACAAAAAGAGAAGAAGAAAAAAAACAAAATATGACAAACAGAAGTCCAATCAAAATATGGCTAACATAAATAATACCTTGAAAGTCATAACACTGAATGTCAATGGATTAAAATCACCTATGAGAAGATACAGACTGGAACATTGGATAAGGAAATATGACCCATTTATATGTTATCTACAAGAGACACATCTTAGAGCCAGAGATTCATGGAGGCTGAAAATGAATGGTTGGAAAACAATCGTATAAGCAAACAATAACCCAAAAAAAAGGGCAGAAGTAGCTATATTAATAGCAGACAAAGTAGACTTTAAATGCAAAACAATTGTGAGAGACAAAGAAGGATACTACATATTAGTAAAAGGGACAATCTGTCAAGAAGAATGAACAATCATAAATATTTATGCTCCTAAAAAGGGCTCCTCTAAATACGTGAGGCAAACACCAGAAAAACTAAGTGAAAGAATAGACACATCTACAATTATAGTGGGGGATTTTAATACACCACTATCAACTCTGGACAGAACATCTCAAAACAGAATCACTAAAGAAATGAAATATTTGAACAATTTATTAGAGGAGCTTGTCTAATAGACATATACAGATCATTACACCCAAACACAGCAGGATATACATTCTTCTCAAGTGGACATGGATCATTCTACAAGATAGACCTATGCTAGGCCACAAAGAAAGGCTTAATGAATTCAGAAATATTGAAATAATACAAAATAAAATCTTTGATCACAGTGGAGTGAAGCTAGAAATCTGCAAGGGCCAGAGGCCCAGATTTCACACCAAAATAATGAAATTAAACAGAACACTCTTAGAAAAACAGTGGGTCAAAGAGAAATCTCAAAAGAAATCAATGACTACCTTGAAACAAATGATAATGATAACACAACATACCAAAATTTATGGGATGCAGCAAAAGCAGTACTGACAGTGAAATTTATAGCCATAAATTCATACATCAAAAAAGAAGAAAGAGCAAAAATTGAAGAACTAACTGCATATTTGGAGGAATTAGAAAACAAACAACAAAGTAATCCCACAGGAAGAAGAAGGAAGGAAATAACAAAGATAAGAGCAGAACTAAATGAAATAGAAAATAAGAAAGCACTTGAAAAGATAAACAAGACCAAGAGCTGTTTTTTTGAGAAGATGAATAAAATTGACAAACCTTTAGTGAGACTAACAAAGAAAAAAGAGAGAAGATGCAAATACACAAAATAAGAAACGAGAAAGAGATATCACCACTGACCACATAGAAATAAAGACTATCATAAAAGGATACTTTGAAAAGCTATATTCCAACAAAAATGACAATTCAGAGGAAATGGACAAATTCCTAGAAACACAGAAGCAGCCTATATTGATGAAAGAAGAAATTGATGATCTCAACAAACCAATCACAAGTAAAGAGATAGAATCAGTCATTAAAAACCTCGCAGCTAAGAAGAGCCCAGGGCCAAATGTCTTCACAGGTGAATTCTACGAAACATTCCGGAAAAAATTAACACCAATCCTGGGGAAGCTCTTCCAAAAAATCGAAACAGAAGGAACATTACCTAACTCCTTCTTTCTTGCCAACATTATCCTAGTATGAAAGCCAAACAAAGACACCACAAGAAAGGAAAATTACAGACCAATTTCTCTAATGAACTTAGACGCAAAAATACTTAACAAAATACTTGCTAATCATATTCAACAACACATTAAACGAATTATACAACACGACCAAGTGGGATTCATTCCAGGTATGCAAGGATGGTTCAACATAAGAAAATCAATCAATGTAATACACCATATAAACAGACTGAAGGAAAAAAATCACATGATTTTATCTATAGATACAGAAAAAGTGTTTGACAAAATACAGCACCCTTTCTTGATAAAAACACTCCAAAAGATTGGAATACAAGGAAATTTTTTGAACATGAAAAAGAGTATATATGAAAAAACCTACAGTTAACATTGTTTACAATGGAGAAATCCTAAAATCCTTCCCTCTAAAGTCAGGAACAAGACAGGGATGCCCACTGTCTCCCCTTCTATTAAACATTGTCTTAGAAGTACTTGATCGAGCACTGAGGCAAGAACCAGATATAAAAGGAATTCAAATTAGAAAGGAAGAAGTCAAAATTTCATTATTTGCAGATGACATGATCCTATACATAGAAAACACTGAGAGGTCTACAACAAAGCTTCTGGAACTCATAAATGAGTTTAGTAAAGTCGCAGGTTACAAGACCAATGCGCAAAAATCAGTAGCATTTCTGTCCACCAATAATGAGCAAGATCAGGAGGAAATGAAGAAACAAATACCATTCACAACAGTAAAGAAAAAAATCAAATACTTAGGAATAAATTTAACTAAAGAGGTAAAAAACTTATACACTGAAAACTATACAAGACTGTTCAAGGAAATCAAAGAAGACCTAAATAAATGGAAGAATATTCCCTGCTCATGGATAGGAAGACTAAATATTATTAAGATGTCTATCCTACCAAAGCTGATCTACACATTCAATGCAATCCCAATAAAAATCAACACAGCCTTCTTTAAGGAACTGGAAAAATTTGCTATGAAATTTATTTGTAAAGGAAAGAGGCCCCGAATAGCCAAAGACGTATTGAAAAAGAAAAATTAAAATTGGAGTAATCACACTACCTGACTTCAAAACATACTACAAAGCTACAGAAGTGAAAACAGCATGGTATGGGCATAAGGAGAGACACACAGACCAATGGAATTGAATTGAAAGTTCTGATATAGAACCTCATATATATAGCCATATAATATTCGATAAAGACACCAAACCCTCTCAACTGGGAGAGAATGGCCTATTGAACAAATGGTGCCTGGAGAACTGGATATCCATATGTAGAAGAATGAAAGCGGATTACCATCTCACACCTTATACAAAGATCAACTCAAGAGGGATCAAAGACCTAAATATAAGAGCCAAAAACATAAAGACCTTGGAAAGCAGTGTAGAGAAACATCTACATGACCTTGTAATAGGAAATGGGTTCATGAACATCACACCAAAAGCACGAGCAGCAAAAGAACAAATAGTTAAATGGGACTTCTTCAAAATTAAAGCCCTCTACACCTCAAAGTAGTTTGTCAAGGAAGTAAAAAGGGAACCTACACAATGGGAGAAAATATTTTTCAACCATATATCTGATAAGAGTCGAGTAACTTGCATATATAAAGAACTCCTATATCTTGAAAATAAAAAGATAAACAACCCATTTAAAAAATGGGGGAAAGGTTTAAACAGACACTTCTCCAAAGAAGAAATACAAATGGCTAAAAAGGACATGAAAAAATGCTCCAAATCTTTAGCTATCTGGAAAATGCAAAACAAAACTACAATGAGGTACCATCTTACTCCCTTAAGATTGGCAGCTATGAAAAAAACAGAAGAATACAAATGCTGGAGAGGATGTGAAGAAATGTGAATCCTCATCCACTGCTGGTGTGAATGCAGAAGGATCCAACCATTCTGGAGGACAGTTTGGTGGTTTCTCAAAAAATTAACCATAGGTTTGCCATTTGACCCAGCAATACCACTGCAGGTATATACCCAGAAGAACTGAAAACAAGGACACAAACAGATATATGCCCACGAATGTTCATAGCAGCATTGTTCACTATTGCCAAAAGTTGGAATCAACCCAAATGCCCATTAGAGATGAGTGGATCAATAAAATATGGTATATATATACAGTGGAATACTACTCAGCTTTAAGAACAAATACACTACAAACACACGTGATAAAATGGATGAATCTTGAGAGCCTTATATTGAGTGAAGCAACTCAGGCATTGAAGGACAAATACTACATAACCTCAATGATATGAAATAAGCAAGCTGTCTCAGAGAGCTAGAGACGGGAAGAAAGGCTTACAGGAAATCGGGGGGTAGAGGAAGGATGTAAGTTGATGTCTGCAGGGGTGGAATCTATGATGATCTGGTGGTAAGTATGAGCACAAAGAAGAGATAAAATGGGGGCAAGGGGTTGCCTTTGGGTGGGGCTTTGGGGGTTTGAGGGGGCCTGGGGATGGGCGGAGGGGTAATATTGCCCAAAAAATTGGGGGAGGGAGGGGCAACATATGAACAAATGAGAGTGTCAGGTGTTGGTTGAGAGTAAAATGCAGAGAAAACCGTATCAAAATATAATTAGGAGGGTTACCTGTTTAGGATGCTTGGAGGGAATGGTCTGATGCGGGACAGACTCCTGGGGAATGTCTGAATGCTCATTTTGCCAGGGTGGGTTGTACCATTGGGTAGAGACCCAAGTAGTGAGAGTGGGGGTGGACCCACACCCTGGGGAGGACTAATGCCATCAAATAGAGGGAACTGTATCAATCGAGAGAAAGGATGACTCCCAGGGCATTAGGTCAGTTGAGCAAGTCAGGCCCTGAGCACTGTTGCAAGTATATCTGGGCATGGCTCCTTGGGAAATGGAGATTGGCTGTCGCTGTGGGCCCCAAGGGGAGGGGAAAATGGATGTTGAATGGATGGAACCATGTAAATGTGGGGGCAAGAGAGGAGTTTCGTGAGAGTACACAAGGATGAATATAAAACATGTAATATTACACCAAAAACATATAGGGGATGACAGCCTAATAATGTAAACCATAATGTAAAACAAAGGATAACTAAAAAATTTAGAAAACTGTATATCCTAAAGTATGGACCACAATGTAAGTACAAATGTCACCTTGTTTGAAAGCTATTGTCTCAGATTCTGTACATCAGTTTAAGTAAATATGATATGAATAAGTTGAAAGATTATCGCTGTGGAAGGGAAAAGGTTTTATGGTGGATGTGTGGGAGTACTATACATTGTATATATGAATTACTGTGATCTGGGACTCCTCTGAAGAGAAGCTGTAGAATTAGGAAAAAAGAAAAGAAAAAGATAAGATGTAGTATTTTTCCAAATCAATATGCATTCTACAGCTAACCTTTAAACTCATTGCTATATTCCATTTTACTAGTAAGGGAACCTGACATTATATTGGGCTTTACTTTTCAGTAAGTTTTGGATCACAGAGTGGTTCAACAATGGCGGCGGAGGAATACTGGTATGGGATGTTATTGACAGGCGATATATGATTGACAGGGAGTTATACAGGGCATACGTCCAGAGGGTATGGAAATGTTTGGATATACTCATAGTGGAAAAAATTAAATACAACAGCTGGGGGGGTACTGGGTTACTGGCCAGTGGGGGCTCTGCCGTTGTCCGGAGGGGAGCAGCGGTAGTACCCCAGGTGCAATGGTAAGGATCAGGAAGGAATGAGGGTCCAACAGTGAGCCCCTGATACTAATGACTATGCTTGTGAGCCTAAATGCCTGAAATAAGAACAAGGCCTAGAGCAGCACTGTGCCTAGGAGTTCCCTCCTGACAGCCTCCGTGTTACTCAAATGTGGCCAGTCTCGAAGCCAAACTCAGCATGTAAATGCAATGCCTTCCCAACAACGTGGGACATGACACCCGGGGATGAGCCTCCCTGGCACCAAGGGATCACTTCCAAGTACCAGCTGATGATGCAACTAGAAAATGACCTTGAAATAAAGGTTCAATGCGGACCAGCAGAATATCCCTATCTACATATAATAACAGGAGTTAAAAATTCTGTTTGACCTAAATTAAGGGGGAAATGGAAAGGACAAATGAGTTTATATGGCTATGAGTCTCTAAAAAAGAGTCTGGAGGTTGTCAGAAGAATTGCCCATATGCACACCTGAGCAGAGTCTTAGAGACAGATAAAGTAGATACACCCCCAGATATTGGTCCTTTTGAGGGCTAAAGAGACCCACAGGTTCTATGGTCATGGCAGATGGGGTTCACTGCCATGTCAGTTGGCCCTTCTTTGGAACTGGTGTTTCTGCATGATGAAGCTGGACTCAGATGGGATCTCTTTTCACAAGCCTTTCATGCTACTTTACTGGAAATGTAGTTGGTGCTGGGGCTTAAGATATATCTTGGGAGTTTGAATTTCTGGACTGACAATATGATAGGCAGGCCCTGCCCTCAACAGACTATAGCTCCTACACTCTGATTTATTGGACTTACTCCACTCAGCTAACATGGAGTTGAAGAATGTCAACCACCACAACATGGAGCCTAGAATGCCTACAACTGAAAGCAGGAGGATTGCATCCAATATTCATGTGGAATCTAAACCCCCTCTTGACATAGATGTGGAATGGACACAACCAAGCCAAGGTCGAAAGGAAGGAGGAATACAGTAAGGATCAGAGTGGACTTAATGATATTCTATTTATGAGCTATTGTGGTTAATAATCAAGAAAATGTGGCATTGATGAGGAAAAAGTGGCCATGGTGGCTGCTGGGTACGGGGAAGGCAAGGAAGAGAAGAAATGTGGAGGCATTCTCGGGACTTGGAGTTGTCCTGGGTGGTGCCCCAGGGACAATTGCCAGATGTTGTTTGTCCTCCCATGGTCCACCCGATGGAACGTAGGAAAGTGTGGGCTATGGTGTGGAATACAGGACATGGGGTACAGCGATGCCTGGAGATGTACTCGCCAGACGCAATGGATGTGACATGATGATGGGGGAGAGTGTTACTGTCGGGGGAGTGGTGGGGTGGGGGCGGTGGGGGTGAATGGGGACCTCATATTTTTTTTAATGTAATATCTTGTTAAAAAATGAATAAACTGAGTAGAATTTGAAAAAAAAAAGCAGTCTGCTTTAAAATCATCAAAAGTTGATGATCTTCAGCACGATTGATGAGCAGCGTGGTGTACCAGAGGGCCACCTGTTTTATGACCAACTCTGTGAGCTCACCAAGCCCCTCACAGACTTACTGATGGGGGCTGACTCATATCCCCCAAGACACATTCAAATCCTGGTCCCTAGTGCTGTGGGTGGGAGCTATTTGGAAGAATCTCAAAGATCCTTTTAAGATGAAACCAAATTTTGAGCCAGGAGGGCCTTCATCCTACAGTACTGGAGACCTCACAAGGAGGGGATCTAGACAGATGTACCCCTGTGCAGAAGTGGAGACCACAGGATTCAGATGGCCATGTGATGAGCAGAGGCTGAGCCAACATCAGGATGCCCCCTGCAGGACTGTGTGGTTGCTAATCCCTTGATCTGATGTCTAGCCTCCAAACCCTGAGACACTGAATTCAGACTCAGACACAGACAAGGTTAGCATTCCCCACTGTAAAGATGGGGGAATGTAGGCTCAGAGAGATGACAAGACTTACACTTGACCTCAGAGCTAGAAAATGGAGAAGCCAGAATTCTACACAACCCTGGTGAATGCTAAGCTCCATGCTTTCCTCATGACCTCAGCTGCTTCTCACTTACAGGGTGACAGCAGAAAATGCTGGCCACCAGGGCCATCCATCCTTCCTAGGGATTTTTGTCCTCGAGTGAACAAAATCCCATTATTTGCAGTTCAGACCACTGGGGAGAAATTGCACTGCAGTATATCTAGAGTTCATTTGTGCTAAAATGTAACTTTCCTGATATTTCCTCTTGAGGAAAGTAAATTGCAAGCATTGTTTTAGGTACACTAGAGATAATATCAGGTAGTAGTGGCTTCTGTGACTATTAGGAAAATAACTGCACACCCCTCCCAGAATACAAATGCAGAAAGCCCATGAACACAAATCCCAGTCACTTAAGGTGGGGGGATATTTTTAATGTTGTGAAGGTGCCCGCAGTGAATGAGTCACCAGCATCACTTAATCTGAAATAGTCTCATGTAAAAATCCACCTGCTGGATGTGCCTACATTCTAAAGGTGTCTGCCAGGTTCTTAACCAGGGCCCCTTAGGGAAGCTGCTTGTCGTTCATTGTCCCCACCATAAGGCCAAATGGGGGAATCTCTGCAGTTTCGAGATGTCAGCACAATGAGGATTTAAGGCCCCAGGTGTCCCTCCTCCCCCATGAAAGGAGCTCCTGGGCCTTTGGGGCCTGGGGTGACCCTCAGGCTGGAGAAAAGTACCTAAAGCCAGGAGCCTTGATGCTGGGGATGTTGTTCTCCCTGTAGAAGTCAGCCCTCACGTGGTTGGCACTGCCATGGTGGTGGTTCAGTGGCTTGATGGGCTGGTGGATATGCTTCCTATAGGTGGAAGCCATCAGCACCTCAACGGGCCATTCATGCTCCTGTGGGGGATCATCAAGATGCTCCCATTAGCAGGGGTCTGCTGCTGTAACTGCCTGAATCCCAACAAGGTGCAGAAGTTAGGAGCTGGGGTATGTAGAAGTCAAAATGAGATGTCACTGGTTAAGCAAGCATGAGGGCATAATTCTAACAAGTTCATTTTCTAGTGTCACTTAAAAATCCATCACACTTCAGGAATGAATTAATTAGTGCTGGATGTTCATGATTTTTTTCATTACATGTAGGAAAATTGAAACGTACCTGATTGGGATGCTTTTCATTTCAGGTGAAGAATCATGTCTGGACAGACTGAGTCTAGCACAACTGACACAACTGTACTTATCCTCAGTTCTAGAATATCCTTTCTATAAGGTAAAAACAAAAAGTGTATGGCATTATTTCACTGAGGGCAAAGAGTTTTCTTGTGCCCCTTCTGAAAACTAAGTCACTTCTCTTTTGACTTTTCTCTATAACTTTATTAAAGGGAAAACATTCATTTACGTGGAGCTATGTGTAATAGCTGGCCTTTTCTTTGGTAAATTGACCCCATTTCTGTCTTGTCCTATAGGACCAGTTCCCGCTATATGAGATTTCTAGATGGTTTCAAGTGTTGAAGGTGTATGAGTCTTAGTATTCCTTGATTCACTTCAAGGGTTTTAAAGGGTTTAGCACGCACAATAGCCATTTGATTAAAAAGTCTGAATCTCTGAACTCTAGAAATCCTAATTATTTCTGAGTGCATTTTTAAACCAAGTCAGAAATTTCACTCCTCTCTGGGAAACTTTAGTTTAGGTGGTATCTGTGCTATAAAGATTCCCTCTCATAAATTTCACAGCACACCTTTTTTGTGTGATTGGAAATAGTCTCAACAGACTTCAACACCTTCTTCTGTGTCCTTCAAACTTGACTTAGGATCATATTCTGGTAAAAGCTAAATATATAAAAAGTCATTACTCTTTTCTTTTAAAAAAATTTTAACAATGCCAAGGCCTATAAAGATAAACACTAAAATTAGTTAACCCCAACCACCTCAATTCCCTGAAATAACAAATTTGTAACTGTGCTTTCTATGCCAAACGTACACAAATATGGAAACCAATTTTCTTTTCTCTTTGTTATGTCCAGTGTATCATATAATTTACCGTTATGTTCAGTATACATAGACCTTCCTCAAGACCAATATGTGTGGATCAAATACGTTCTTTTTCAAAGTGGTGTAGTATTTTATGGGACTTACTCACCAGTTCCCCAGCTTATAATCTTTCAGGTTCTTTCCATCTTTGGTCTCTATCCACAATGCTGTAGTAAACATCCTTGCATGTCATTCTACTGGGGCCCATGCTCCTTCAAGCCTCAGACTAGAATGCCAAGAGTGGGACTACTAGTGTAATGTCAGTAGATAGTGATTCTGAATGGTAGATGTCCCACCTCCCCAGCAGAGAGTGAAGGTGGCTGGGTCACCCCCACCTCCACTGTACAGTTTTTTTGTCCTGTTAGCTTTTGCCACGCAATTCAGTGAAAAAGGGTGTCTTGTCATGTATTTTAATTGCATTTGAGTGAGCAATAATGAAGTTGAGCATTTTGTCAAATGTTTATTGACCATTTGTATTTTCTAGGAATTGCCTTCCTGCTCCCTAATTCATCTTTCTATTGCACTGTGTTTTTAAGATGTGTGTGGCCAAATCTACATGTCATTTAATGGTTCCTGACTTTCCCATCATGCATAAGATTATTTCACTAAATATGTGTTAGTGCAAATATTTTACTAATTTTTCCCCATTGGATCTTTAATCCACCTGGGATTTATTATATAGGTATACCTCAGAGATTTGGCAGGTTCAGTTCCAGACCACCATAATAAAGTGAGTTACATGCATGTTTTGGTTTCCCAGTGCACATATACTATAGTCTTTAAAGTATGCTATAACATTATTTTTTATTTTTAAATACATATACCTCAATTAAAATGTGACACAGATGAAGCGAGCACATGTTGTTGGAAAACGGACAAAATAAAATGTGACACTGATGAAGCAAGCACACGTTGTTGGAAAACTGGCACTGATAGACTTGCTTGACACAGGATTGCCACAAACCCTCAGTTTATTTAAAAAAACCAACAAACACAATATTTGCAAAGTGCAATAAAGCAAAACTCAGTAAAAGGAGATATGCCCATAGTCTGATGTTTGGTAGGAGTTTACCTGTTCTTTTCTAGACAGATAACCAATTTTCCATCACTATTTGTTCCATTGCAATCCTTTATTTATTGAATTGAGATGTCAGTTTTATCATTTCTTCTTGGATTAAAAAATTTAACTGAGTGTCCTTCAGGTCCTTAAAGCAATTCTGAGATTTTCAGAGATGTTTCTTGAACTTGACAGCATTGTCGTGATGTTTATTGTTCTTTTTCCAGTGACTACTTTTAAAACACATTTTAAAGATATTTTGAGCTATTAGACTTGAACTATAACGAGGATATTTTTCATTGCTGTGTTAAGAAAGGTATCAGTCCTAAGTCCTGGAAAAGCATCATTTATTAAAGGAATTTTGTATCAAACTTTTATACATAGGTAACTCACTACCTTCACTTTATTCTCTGGTTTTGTATCATGTTTATCTCTCTTATGTTTGTATATATAATTTTTAGGGTCCCAAACTTCTTCCTAAATATCAAGTGAAATCATTTCTTATTCCATACCAGTCCCTGGAGACCCCTGTGGATTTTCACTTTCATAAATCTTTAGTGATTGGATTGGTTGACCTTTTAGGAGCAAGATCTACTTTGCTTCCAAAATGTAACACCCTATTGGTATACAATAGGTAAGTACCAGGGAGTTTGTTTACAGAACCTTAGTGGTTGTTATCTCTTTGGGAGACAGGTGGAGCTTAGTAGCCACAGAATGCAAAATGGAATCTTCCCTGCCCCGCATGAGGCTCTAGAGTGTAGATGGTAGAATATAGTATATAGATTGTATTTGAATCCATCTTGCCACAGATCAGCAGAATGGCTTTGCACAGTGTATTTACCCTTCTTAACCTTTTTCTTTACTTCCTCATCTGTAAAATGAGAGTAAGAAGAATATTGACCTCAAACACATATGGCAAGAGGGTATAAATGAGGGAATAACACAAGAAGTGCCCATGTCTGCTTAGCTGCTCTTATAGTTTAGGCCTGTGCTGTTTAGTATAGTAGCCACTAGTGCAGATGGCTACTTAAATTTAAATTAAACATAAGTAAAATTTAAAATTCATTTCCCTAGTCATATATCACATTTCAAGTGCTCCAAGGCCTCCCATTGCTGGTGGCTACCACATTAGCACAGATGTAAGCACATGAATCATCCCGGAAATAGCTAATGGACTATGGTGACTTCAAGTCCAAATCCTTCCTTTCATCAATTAAAAAGTCATCTCAAAGAGGACCATCTCTGATAGGCTTCATGTCACATGTTCCACCTCTGCTGCTCTCATGGTCCTTTCTACAGAAGGAATGGCATACACCAGAGGGCTGGGAAAGGAACTCCAGCCACTCCCCTTGGCCACATGTTGCAGTGACGGGGTGCTGCAGTCATGGGCTGCATTAGTTGCCAGGAGGCATGGAAGAGATGGATGGGTTGAGCTGCTTAGGTGTCTAACTTTGCTGAACTTAGAAGATTTTCTTCACTGTCTGAATTGAGAGTGTGCCACCATTTGTAAGAAGAAGGAGAGAGTGGGTGGTTCCTACTGCTCCTGGCTAATTTCAGGACCTACTCCTTGCTTTAGCCCAGGAAGCCTCCCTAATTTCAGGTTATAGGCTTGTTCTTGAAGCTGAGTGAGTGAACATCCTCATTTGGTTGTGGTCATTTCTTTGCAGCCTTCTGTCCTATTGATAAATAGTTTGGAAGAAATCAAAATAGAACAAAGTAGTAAAGGAAGATAGTGTTTTTGAGGGTATCACATGAAGACTTTTTTCCTTCTCTCACCAGATATTGAAATTAAAATAGATAAAGAAGGATTTCTATTACCTTTTACAGTTGATGAAGATGTACACAAAAGATAAAGAAACTATTGTGGTTTTTACGTTACAAGGCCTGTTGAAGTGAATAGGCAAGGATTATTTTCTTAAAAGGGTGAGAAAAATAGATGATTTCAGAAATTAAAACTACTTCTCAGGATATTTCTTTTTGAAATTCCTTATAATATTTTATAAATAGCATCATTAATAAAGCCGAGTACATTTTCAGTAGACTAAAGAGTAACAGATTTGTGATTGACGTGAAAGTATTGGCCATTAGGAAAAGCCAAATCTTGAGTAAACACTGGCCAAAAAATATTAAGAATGTTTTGGATTGTTATAAAAAATAAGTTTATTTTTTGATTTTTTTTTCAGTGTAGCACTACGCATTAATGGCCTCAAAAGATTTTAACAGCAAAAATTTACTAGGAAAAGAGGCTATTAAACAATGCCACTTCCAGTTACTTGATTATCAAGTTGTCCCTTGTATGGTTCCATTTCCCCCACCCCCAAAGTAATCCCTAATTCAAACTTGCTTTTTCCAGGGTCCTAAGTAGTCTGCTAGCCCAGTGGTCTAAGAATCTCATATCTCTAATTTAAGTACCCACTTTGTTAATTAGGCTTTTCTGGGTACTGGATATTTTTTATAAATCTTTGGCTTCTGTTTTGAAATATGGAATTTTCTTACCTTCAGTTTTCCAAAAGCAGAACATGCCTATATTCTTCATAAGCTATGCTCAACTCTGTTTTTAGAGTTATTAAATTATTGGAATATCTGTTTTAATTTCCCCCTGGTATAAGGGAAAGAATGGACAAGATGACTCACTAAAACCAATATCTTCATCACTCCCTAATGCCTAAGACCTTATTGTTTCCTTTGTAAGTTACTTAATAAGGCATTATGATGATGAGAGACTAGAATGTAGATGAGTTTCCCAAGTTCTCTAAGGTATCGGTGCTAGTCTGCTCCCCGGTTTCCTCTCTGGCTTACTCTTGTCCAGTTCATCTTGCACACCCCAGACTAATCTTCTGAAAACCCTCAGCATGCCAGCCTGTTATCAAAAACCTTGTCTCTTTCCTACTCACAGGATACAGTAGAACCTCCTCTGCTCTGACTTTTGCGACCCCTGCAGGCTGCACCTTGTTACCTGGCTCCAAGCTGGTGGTCTCTTCCCTCCCACCTAATCCACTCCATTCTCTCTAGCCTTGCTCCTTTGCCCAGTGCTCCCTCTCCCTCCAGACAGCATCTCCCTGTGACTAAATTCTGTCCATTCATTAGCACCCAACTCAGGACTCTTCTTTCCCCACAAACTAAAACCCTGAACTCCTCTGAGGGCTGGAATGCTGATTTTCATCACACACTCTGCTTTGGCTTGTTGCATACTTCTAGTATTGATTGTGTCTTTGAGGACAGGAATCATATTTGATCCTTCTTTAAATATCCCTCTTATTTAACCAACAAATATTTATTGAGCTCTTATTATGTGCCAGGTATTGTTCTGGGCTCTGGGAGTAAACAAGTAAGAAAACTGTGACTTTGCCTTCAAGGAGCTTCCATTCTTATGTGTGTGCAAGTGTTGGTGGGCAGGTTGTTAGAGACAAACAAGTTCAACATGGTAATTTCAGTTATGAAGGATTTTACTAGCCAGTTCCTTTTTTCTTTCTTCTTCTCATAACTGATCCATTTTCATGAGGCTGAGATGGTAAAATCAAGGCTTGAATTTGTCAAATATTTATGAAGAAAATTCTTCTCTCAAATCCCTGGGATTCAGTGCTGACAAGAAGGAATAGTGACTTCAGAACTCAGATCATGAAAGGAGTTGTGTTTTTATGGGAGTCAGTATAAAAAGAGCCTTATTTGTGAATTAGCCATTTTGCAGAATTATGGACTATTTGGTGATCTGAAAAGGATCTGTCCAGATCTTACAGAGACATGGAAGGAGCCTTTATTTTCCCTATACTGTGTATACCAAGTGTCAGTGATTGATTTAAAATTAAAGTTCAATTTAATATTAGTATCATAGATACTTGACTTTATATGTCAAACAGAACTGATCAAGTACAATAAAGGAATACAATGAATGACTATTTTTAAATCTGCCATCTTGTAACAGTTATCTGCTAAATGAAAAGAGTATGCTCTTTAGAGAACTTCATTTCCTCTTTTTACAAATATAAGAAATATTTTTTCCCCATGTCCTGATGTACTTTGTTAGCAGATATAATGTATGGTGAGGAGGAGCAATGGGAAAACAGATGACTGCACTTTAGACTACTATAACATTTATAATTATAGAACGATACAGAAAAAAATCCTTTAATAAAATACAGGGAAGTGAATGTGTCTTAAGCAGCTGGACTCCTACCCACAATGTGGTAGGTCCCGGTTTCAGTTCCCAGTGCCTCCTGAAGAGGATGAGCCAAATAGCAAGCTGACAGGACGAGCTCACTTGGTGAGCTGATGCAACAAGGTGACACAGTGAGCTGATGCAACCAGATGATGCAGTGAGTGATGTAACTAAGAGACACAGTGAAGAAACAGAATGAGACATATCAAATGGAGCAGAGGTGGTTTGAGTAATTAGGAGCCTCCCTCCCACATGGGAGGCCCCAGGTTCTGTTCCCAGTGCCTCCTAAAAAGAAGATGAGCAGACAGCAAGTGCAAACAACTGGGGGGGTCAATTAAAATAAAATCTTTAAGTATATATGTATTCAGGAGCTTTTATTTTAAATGTACAATGAAGTAAAGTAAATTTACGGAGGGTTGTGAGGGGGCAGGTTTCATTGTGGGGGAAATCTTCTAAAACGTAAATCATGAGTGAATTACATTGCATTTAGTGAAGTACAGATGCTTCACTCTTCAATTACGGTCAGGTTAAAGCTTAAGGGGAGAGTGAGACAAGGCAGGCAGGTGTGGAAAGGGCTGCAGAGTTAGGAGACTGGGTTTCTACCTCCGGCTATTTCTGGGGCCTTGAACAGGATAAGTAGCTGCCATTTACTTTGCACCTGCTCTGTGCAGAGCTCCATGCTAAGCACTTGAACACAGGCTTGTATGATTTCCAGGGGCCTTGGACTTGGGCAATGTTCCCTCTCCAAAGCTCAGAGATGGTCAATGCCTGCCTTGGATATAGAACCACGGGTGAAGATGAGACTTGAACCTGGTCTGAGCAGCGATGCAGCAGAGGACTGCGAATCTGTGTTCAGGAGTCAGGCACGTGGGATTGATTTCAACCTCTCTTGCAAATTGTATAACCTTGGGCCTCATTTCCAAATGGCTAATCAGAAAATAAGGATGAAATGAGTTAATACACATAAAAACATTTAGCAAAAGGCCCACCACAAAGTAATCACAGGACATATTAGCTAGTAATATCTGCATTTCTACCAGTATTAGGGTTCTCTGTAGAAACAGCCAATAGGATATGGGGCCATATGTAAATAGGAAGGGATTTGTTAGTAGAATTGGCTTAGTGACCCTAGGGATAGGCAAGTTCAGATTTCCTAGGGCAGGCCATGCATTGGAAACAGCACAGGAGATGACTTCCTCGGGAGAAGCTGGAGAAGTAGAGAAAGGAGTTGTAACTGCTGAGAGACTTGGTGTTGCTTTAAGACCTCCAGCTGCTGGGGTGATGGGACTCCCCTCCTTGCTGAAGGTAGTCACCCTTGTTTGTGGATGTAACCAGCCTTAGATGCAACCAACTGCCTAATAAGCTAAAGTCACCAACAGAATGTCCTCACAGTGGCAGGCCAGGGCTTGCATCATCCAATGACTCGGCACCAACTGGATGGTGATTAACCATCACATGTAACTTTTTCGATCTCTTTATCTTTACTTTTTAAGGTTTTTTTTTTTTTATCTTTAGCATAGGTTATTGAAACTCTATGAGTTCTAGAGCTCTAAGTTCCCTTTAAAATTTTATGCTTCTTTACAGAGAAGGAATGAGACATATAGAATCAAATTAAAGATTGACCGGGAGAGAGATGCAATCGATTCGGATGTGTTCACATGCCCAATTGCCACTCACCTGGGGGCCAGGCTGAAAGGACTCTCACATCTTGGAAACATGTGAAGTGGTCTCATTTACAGTTCTTAGCGGTACTTACTTACAGTTCATGCAGTTCATGGCTTTGGGCCTGAGCCCTGTTCTGGATCATTCTATGCCTCAGAAACCCTTCCACAGTCCCTCTTTGCTATCAAGACCAAGCCCAGTGTCACGTCTGCCTTCTGTGAGTTCTCTTGTCCTTCTCTGCCCCACCTTGCAGCCCTCCCCCACCAACCCACAACTCTAGTCCATCCTCCTTGTTTCTCAGCTCACCCTTGGTATGAAAGTAAACCCTGAGTTTAGAGTTTAAAGAGGGGAGACCTGACTACATTGCCATGCACATTGGTAATGTGGTTGTGAATACTGTGAAGAAAACGTGCAGCCTAGAACATTCCTCCACCCTCTCCCCTCAGGTCCTCATCCATCATGGCCTTTTCCTGCATTGTTCTTTCAGTTCCCTCCTCCATGGAGCCCTTGCCTCATCTGGCCTCCCGCTGCCAACTTCACACATCTATCATATAAGGGATTCCCACTTGCAGGTGTTGTGCTAAGTGCTCCAGGGTAAAGGAGAAAAGACCCCCTGTGCTTGCCTTAGCAGTTGTGTGGGACAAAGAGATAAGTGAGTCCACATTCCAGTGATGTGCAGCCGGCATTCTGCAAACCTCTGCGGGAGTGCAGGAGATTTCAGGCCAACCCAGGGAATGAGAGGAGGCCCTTGGGTGGGTTCCTGAGTTGCAGGCTGCCATGGATGGGGAGCATCTGAGACATGGCGCCGGCTGCAGCACACTGTGCAAAGCATGAAGCAAAGTCAGGCCACGGGGCTGGTGCTCCCTCTGCAACTGCTTAAAATGTTTCATCCTGCAAGAATGCATGTGCTTGTTATGAAAAATTTAAGCTACTGAGTACATGACTGCTGCGTTCACTAACCATCCCACTACAAGAGGAGGGATTTGACAAGTTGTTAGATTTCAAAGTCCAGTCCTTACGACCCGAATCCTCATGTATATCTAATTCTAATGTTTCTATAGACACAAGCCAAATGGGCGATAATGCTGGGGCCATCTGAATTTCCTCATATAGTCTGCCCACCAACCCTGTAGTGGTGTTAGACAAAGCAGGTGACATCTAGTAGCAAGTGAAACCAAGATTCAAACCATTTTAGTATTCACTGCGTAGCACTGGTCTCTGATGATGACCCGGAAGAATTTGAGGTGACATTCACATAAATGGTTAGAGATTAGCAAGACATTTCCCAGTGTCCCTGTTGGAAGTGTTGGAGCCATGCATTTGAAGATAATTTTGAACACAGCATCTTCTTGCCATTAGTCTTCAAAATTAAAGCAGAGAAAGGAAAATGATTAAAAAGAGCTGTACTTGTGAGCATCACCTCTTAAGCAATGGAGGTACTCTCCGGTCAGTAGGGGGCAGCAAAGCTTAGATTTATTGGCCACCCATGAAACTCTGGATGGTCCCTGGATCCTGTAATTGCTGGACAGAGCAGTAGCTGCAGAAGGGTACAGTGACCGTTCCGGCTGAGCAAAAGGGGAGCAGTTTCTCTTGCACTGCTTACCTTCCTCCCAGTGAAGAAGCACTTTGCCTGAGCCAGGCCTGGAGGCAGAGGGATGGTGCTGCTGGGAGAGGTGCCTGTGGAGTGTGTGGTCCTAAAGTTGCTGCCTTCCAAGCCTTCGTAGGCTTGTGCATAAGGAACTTGGGGAATGCTTGTCAGATGGAAGGAAAACTAGGGAGGAGCAGAAATCAGTGTAGTTGAGATAGTCCTGGGGAAGAAGAGCAGTCAGTTCCCTCCAAAAATGCTACACCACCACAAGGGCTTGGGCCACAAATCCAGAGGGGATTTTGGCTCATTGGTGAACTGAGCACCTCTGGAGGCTGAGATATTCCCAAAATTTCAAATAAGTGTAGTCTAAATAGTGGAGGATAGTCAATGAAACATGCCATGGAATTGCTTAGGGCAGCACCTGGCAAACAGTGAAGGGAATGCTTAGTCAATGGCAGGTGCTATCGTCGCTTCTCATAGAGGTGCCTAGGGTGCTTTCTTTTCCAGTCAGATTTTATTGACACAGCTTTTGGTGAGGGTACGTGTAATGAGGGGTAGGAGAAGCACAGACTGGGTTGCTGGGTCATACTTCTAGGGGTGCCATAATTCTAGGGTCCCCTACTGCTAGTGTGCTGTACTTCTAGGGGTACCATACTTCTAGGGTCCTCTACTTCTAGGGGTGCCACTGTGAATGTGTGGTTACTGTTTTTGTTAATTAGCATCAAGGACATGGTACTGAAAAATCTCTAAAACCTCTGCCTGCAGCAAGGACCTGCGGGCAAGAAGCCCCCTGAGAGGGGTGCTCGTTGGTCCCGGCCTGAGAGCGACCCCTCCCCTGCTTGCCTGTCCACCTACACTCCCTGCTGCCTACCCCTTCTGAAAGCTGCACCGTCCTTGTCCTCTCTTTCTGCCTCCTGCACATCAATGGGCTCGGCCTCAGGGCCACCTCAGATGCTCTTCCCTCTGCCTGGAATGACCAACTGTTCCCCAGATTTCACAAGTCTGGCTCCTCATTATCATTTATGTTTCAAGCCGGTCTTCCTAGAGCCACCCTGGTTAAAGTATTCCCAAGGCCAGTTTTGTTCCCCTTTTCCTTTTTACTGATACACACACACACATTCGAGGCTTTAGAATTAAGTGAATTTTCGACAAAAGGAACGCAACTCTTGAACCAGCATTTGACTCAAGAAACAGCAGAGCGCTGCGGAACAGCTCAGTTTTCCCAGATATTACTTGGCTGGATTCGATTCGTGCCGCTGCACACCCGCACCTGCCAGTACCGTGAGCGGTGATCCCTCATGATGACCGAGGCGCTGAAAATTGATTCGTTGCACGTTGACACGATGCTGCTGCGGACACACTGAGTTAATATACGATGGCAATGAATTCCACCTTTTTCTTCCACTAGTGTTCCGCGGCTCCTGGAGGGTTTCAGATGCAGCGCGCGGGTGGCCTGCACTTCTTCCAGACAGCCCGCTTGGGACCCTCCGCGAGCTCAAGGGCAAGGGCAAGCCGGCGCAGGCCCCCAGTCCAGCAGACGCGGCTCCTAGCGTCCCAAGTGGGCGCTCCAGGGACCCGCAGGGAGACGGGAGGGCACGGTCCCATCCCCAGCCCGGCTGCGCCCTCGGCCCTGCGCCCCTGGCCCTGCGCCCCAGCCCTGCGCTCCCTGCCCAGCTTTGTGACGCGAGGCCGCGGTTTCCTGGCAACTGCCGAACGCGGGCGCCTGGCAGCTAGGCGGACTCGGGCGGGGCCCCCGGCCGGGTGGGACCGACCTGGCCTGGGCGGAGAAGCTGGATGGGGGCGGCCTGGGGGACGAGGAGATCGCCGCCGCCACGCTGCGGGGCAAGCCCCAGCCGCCGCCCATCTCGGCGCTGTCCGCCTTCAGCTACTTCCCGCCGCGGCGCCTGGACCCCGAGGAGCACAGCGACTTCTCACGCCAGGCCAGGGCGAGACGGGAGGGGCGGCATCGAGCGGCCGGGGTGAGGCGGTGCTGGAGGCAGGGCTCCCCTACCAGGGAGCGGCTGGGGCGGGGCTGTGCCACCCGGAGCGGGGACTGGACACCCAGCGGCACCGCGTGGAAGGGGTCTGGGGACCAGGCAGGGGGTGGGGGCGGGGCCCGGGCAGGCTGGGGGATGCTTCTGTGGGGGTGGGAGCAGGACATCATACTGGGAAACGTCTACCGGGAAGGTCAAGTGACGGGAGGGGGCGGGGATTGCTCACCAGGGAGGAAGACTCGATGGGGCGCCCAGGAGTGGAGGGGGCAGGGGCTGCTCCGCGGGGTCGTTGGGACAGGCACCTGGACCCTGAAGAGCAGAGCTTCTATTACTGAGAGACACAGATGCACCCCTCCCCCCCAGAGCTGGAGGGGCCCCGCGGAAATCCGGGGGTGCTCGAAGAGTCTAGAAAGGGAGCCCCGAGGCTATCCAGTGTGCAGGATGCGGCCCCCTGAGCAGTATGTGCGGTGGTTCCCGGGGCTGTGAATAAGCAGCCAGGCTGATGGACAGTCCTGGGTCCCGGGAACCCTCGGGCCGCCTTCCTACCCACCAAGAACCAGGAATAGGTCTGCACCGTCTGGCCCGGCCCCTCTGGGAAGATGTGCGTGGTGGGAAGAGCTCTGGGGTCTAAGCACTGGAAGCACCCAAGAGAGGGCAGAAGGAAGGAAGAGAAGGGTGTTCAGAGTTGTCCAGGTCACCCATTCCTTTCTTTTCAACATTGTTTCTGTCGGTCCCCAGGGCGTTCCTCAAGGCATCTGATTAGATAAAAGCCTTGGTTGAGGACCCTCAGCCTGGCGGACAGCTGGGCACCTGGGCTATCCCTCAGCCCTCCTGGAGGGATGGTAGTGCCAGAAGAGGGACATCTCACTTTTCTCAGCCTGCTGTCACAAGTGCCATGAACTAGGTGGCTAAAAACACCAGGAACCGCTCTCTCAGCCCTGCAGGCTGAAGCCTCAAGTGTGTGGGCCGTTCTGGTGGGTCAGTCCTGGCCGCTGGGGCACCTGTCCCTTTGCCAGCAAGCCTTCGGTTTTCAGTGCCTCCTCAGTCACCCTATGGCCTGCTCTGTCTCTCTTCTCATGGCGCACTCCCCTTCTATCTGTGCTCACACCTCCCTTCTAAAGACAGCAGCCATCCTGGACTAAAGGTCCACCCACTGCAGTCGGCCTCATTCAGTTTAAATGATTCTGCTTGCAGTAATGCTTTTGCAAAAAGTTCATGTTCCCAGGTACCTGGGATTAGGACTTCAAGGTATCTTTTTGGGGCACACAGCTCAACCCATAATGTGGAACACAGATTCCCTTGGAAAGGAAGTTAATGGTGTGGAAAATAATTCCAAAAAATGCCTCCTTCCTCTTCTCCTAGCCACCCAGTATTAGTGGTGCCCAGGTGAGTCCCCAGTTCTGGTCAACTCTCGCTGGAGTACTAGTGGGAGGCCTCTTGAGTCTCATGAGCTTCACTTCACACATAGAAGCGTAGTTTCCAGTTGAAGCAACTATGGCCCTCAGCCTGCCCCCCGGGATGTCTCTTGAATCCAAGGTACCCCTCTGCCTGGCTTCTAGCATGTGGAAGGACTAGATGGAGGAAGGAAGGAAGGGGACTTCTGGGGCCATCTGACAAGGTACCTGTCTCTGCTGGCCATTGAAATGGAGAGGGGTGGAACGGAAGGGTTCCCGACCTTCTGCCAACACACACTTCATGTATTTTCTTCCTGTGAGCAATAGGTTTTGAACAACTGTAAATAGTTTCACTTATTAAATGGGGTTTATATTTTGAGTCTATGGTACCTATGATACTGCCAGTGAGTTGATGGCCATCATGTGATAATAGTGAAAAAGCCAGGACTCTTGGTGTCTGAAGTTGTTCAATGCTTCTTTATCGAGAGAATATAAAATTCATCTGGATTTTCAGAATAACAAAGAGAGTTCATGCTACACCATTTTGTTTGTACCTTTGAGGAGTCCCTTTCCATAGCACCCTAAGGTGGATTGTAGATTGCTCCTTGATAGGGTGTCACTGATGGAAAGTACTGTTGAGGACTGCACAGTGGGGCTTGTGGTTTCTGAAGCTGGAATGTGGTGAAGAGCAGAGCAGAACCCCTGCCCCCTGTGGGCCAGGCCCAAGAGGAAGAAGGGCAGAGTGAGCCTGAAGACTCAGTATCTCCTTCTTGAATTTGCTGGTCTGATAAGCAGTCCCACCTTCCAGGGCTGACTGAACAAGGGCTGGAGAGGGGCCTGGAGGTAGGAAGTGACTGGGGCTCTGCCCCTTGGAGGAAAATCAAGAATGAGCCATAAGCACGACTTTCTATATGACACTGTAGGCACACTAAGGCCTGTGGGCCAAATCTGGCCCCCAGCCAATTTTGATAAAGTTTTATTAGAACATAGCCACACCCATTCATTTCTCTATCTTCCCTGTGTAGGATGTCTTGGTTGAGTGATAGTGACAGAGCCCCTGGGACAGGAGAGTTCCCACCTGGCCCTTCACAGAGAAAGTCTCTGACTCCTCCTCTAATGCCTTACTGCCGCCTGGAAAATGGGAATTGTCTTTAGAATACATTCATTCAAATGGGATTTTATGTGTTTAAAGCATTTCATGGCCGTTTTGATTAGCTGGGGTTACAGGCAAATTCAAGTCCTGGGGCTTTGTGCATGCCAAAAGGAAATGATGCAACTGAAATAAATATTAATTAAAATCTAAAGAAAAGAGCCTTAAAAGCAACAAGAACAGCAAAAGGCATTTCAAAGTCCATTTGTACCAATGTTCACACCATGGTATTGGGATTATGGGCACTGGTATTTGATTAACTCCAGGGCTCCAGGCGCAGTTTCTCCAACCTTGGGATCATTGATCATAAAGAGTGTGAATTCTGTACTACAGGTTTGCTGAAGGACCAAACTGCCCCAAAATTCATTGCAGGTACGTTCAGCCCCTAGCAAAGCTGATCAAATTACTTCCTAAGTCAATTTCCTTGGAGCACAGTTAACAGTAGTCAGTGTGTTGGTTAGCATCCCAGGCTGAGGAGTCCCGGGTGGAAGTATCAGCGCTACGGTGACTAGCTGTGGAGCCTTCAGAAGTCACAGCCTCTCTGTCTCACTTTGCCATTCTAGGACAGATCAAACAGAACTGACCTCATGGACCACTTATAAGAATGAATGTAATTAGCATGCATACAGTGGCTCACAGTAAGCCCTGGGTCAGTGGAGCTCTAATTACTGTTTGGTTTTTAATTTTTAATCTTTTAATTATCTTTTTTTAAAGTTAATAGATCACACAAAAAGTTACATTAAAAAACATAAGAGGTTCCCATATACTCCACTCCCCACTCCCATCAATTTTTTAGTTGTATTTTTTAAAGATACATAGATCACAAAAAATGTTACATTCAAAAAATATAAGAGGTTCCCATATACTCCCACCCCCCTCACTCCACTCCTCCCACATCATCAACCTCTTTCATTAGTGTGGCACATTCATTCTATTTGGTGAATACATTTTGGAGCACTGCTGCACCCCATAGACTAATTGGCTTTGGCTAGTGATGGCCAGTGCCCTTTTGCTAAGGACTGGGTCCACTGGGCCAAGCCTTTCCTTCCTGATCTGATCACTGTCAGAGAGGCACATGATAGAACCTTCAACCTGGGGGCTTAAATAAGCAGTTCTGGGGCATTGTCAGACTAGCCCTGGCAAACTGAGACAGTGGCTAAAAGTAAATATTAACTTCCCATGCCAAGGGGTGTGTGTGTGTGTATGTGTGTGTGTGGCAGGGAGTCTCTGCTCAGTCCAGTCTCAGGAACCCAGGTGGAGGGAGGGTCACCAGTCAGGCTGTTGTCCTTTCAGTGTGAAGTCTTTGGAGCTCCTGGCCATGGGTGCTTACATGCTTCTGCCTGAAGAGTCACACATGGCTCCTTGATCACATGCAAGCACCAGCAGAGGAACAGGGACGGTTATTCCTGTGGGTGGCCGGGAGTGCAGGAGAATTGGCTATTGGTGCCATCTACCACTCAGCTGATCCTGAAGTGCCCTCCAGGGTTGGGTCTCTGGCTCCATTTCCCACTGCTGGAAAGCCCTTGCTTCTCCTACCAAGTGCCCTTTCTCAGCCAGCAGCTCTATCTGCAGTACCAAGGTCTCCTCCACTGCCACGTCCATTTCCTACCCCCAGCACCACCAACATCAGCAACCCTCCTTCTGTGTCACCCTGCACTTTGTTCACACCTCAGCTATTTCCTGAGGGAAAACTGATGGTACACAACAAGGGCCAAACCAGTATCAGGAAACACTCAATTTCAACAATACTCAAAACACAAAGGGCCAAATGGCTATCAAGAGAGAAAGGTAAATGGAGTTTGTTTTGTTTTGTGTTTTTATTTTTTTAATTCATTTTTTAAAATATTACATTAAAAAAATATGAGGTCTGCATGTACCCCTCATCCCCCTAACCCCACTACTCCCCCCATAGCAACATTCTCCTCCATCATCATGACACATTCATTGCATTTGGTGAATACATCTCTGAGCATCGCTGCACCTCATGGTCAATGGTCCACATCATAGCCCACACTCTCCCATGTTCCATCCAGTGGGCCATGGGAAGATCTACAATGTCCAGTAATTGTCCCTGCAGCACCACCCAGGACAACTCCAAGTCCCGAGAATGCCTCCACATCTCATCTCTTACTCCCATTCCCCACACCCAGCAGCCACCATGTCCACTTTTTCCATACCAATGCCACATTTTCTTTGAATACTAACCACAATAGTTCATGAATAGAATATCAGTAAATCCACTCTAATCCATATTTTATCCCTCCATCCTGTGGACCTTAGATTGGTTGTGTCCATTCCACGTCTATGTCAACAGGGGGCTCATATTCCACATGGATGCTGGATGCATTCCTCCTGCTTTCAGTTGTAGGTACTCTAGGCTCCATGGTGTGGTGATTGACCTTCTTCATCTCCATGTTATCTGAGTGGGGTAAGTCCAATAAACCAGAGTGTAGGAGCTGAAGTCTGTTGAGGCTCAGTGCCTGACTATCACGTGGTCAGTCCAGAGATTTAGATGCCCTAGAAATATCTTAAACCCCAGCACCAACTACAATTCTGATAAAGTAACAGGAAAAGCTTGTGAAAAGAGATCACATCTGAGTCCAGCTCTATCACACAGAAACACAAACTCCAAAGAAGTGCCAACTGACATGGCACTGAACTCCATCTGCCATGAGCATAAGACCTGTGGGTCTCTGTAGCCCTCAGAAGAACCAATACCTGGGGTTGTATCTACTTTATCTGTCTCTGAGACTCTGCTCAGGTGTGCATAATGGCAAACCCTCTGATAACCTCCAGGCTCTTTTTTAGAGACTCATAGCCATATAAACTCATTTGTCCTTTCCATTTCCCCCTTGATTTAGGCCAAAAAGCATTTTTAACTCCTGTTATTATATGTAGACAGGGATATTCTGCTGGTCCGAGTTGAACCATTTATTCAAGGTCATTGTCTAGTTACGTCATCAGCTGGTACTCGGTAGTGATCCCTCAGCACCAGGGAGGCTCATCCCCAGGAGTCATGTCCCATGCTGGGGGTGGGGGGGTGGGGAAGGCAATGCATTTACATGCTGAGTTTGGCTTCGAGACTTGCCATATTTGAGCAACACGGAGGCTCTCAGGAGGTAACTTTTAGGCACACTACTGCTTTAGGCCTTGCTCTTATTTCAGGTGCACAGACTCACAAGCATAGTCATTAGTATCAGGGGCTCATTGTTGGAACTTCATTCCTTTTTCGTCTTTGCTGTTGCACTTGGGGGATTGTTGCTGTTCCCTTAGGGACTGTGATAGAGCTCCCTGGTTAGGAATTCAGCACTCCCTCAGTTGTTATTTTTAATTGTTTCCACTAAGAAAATATCCAAACATATATGCCCTGTAGAACTCCCTGTCAACCATATGTCCCCTGTCAATAACATACCACACCAGTATTCCTCTGCTGCCATTGTTGAACTACTCTGTGATGCAAAACTTCCTGAAAAGTGAAGCCCAATATATTGCCAGGTTCCCTTAATAGTAAAATGGAATATAGCAATGAGTTTAAAGGTTAGATATAGAGTACATACTAATTTGGAAAAATTCAACATCCTATCTTTTTCTTTTCTTTTTTCTAATTATTAAGCTTATCTTCACAAGAGTTTTAGATCACAGTAATTCATATATACAATATACAGTATTCCCACATATCCAACAGAAAACCTTTTCCCTTCCACAGCAATAATCTTTTAACATAGTCATACCATATTTACTGAAACTGATGTAAAGACATTGAGACAATAGCTTTCAAACAAGGTAACATTTGTGTTTACATTGTGGTTTATACTTTAGGCTATACGATTTTCTAAATTTATAGTTATCTTATGTTTTACATTATGATTTACATTTTAGGCTATCAGCCCCTATGTATTTTTGGTGTAATTTTACATGTCTTATATCCATCCTTGCGTACTCTTATGAAAAACTTCTATTGCCCTCACAGTTATGTTGGTTCCATCTATTCAATACCTATTTCCCCCTCCCCTTAGGGCCTACAGTGACAGTCCATCTTCATTTCTTGAAGAGCCATGTTCAGAGATACTTGCAACAGTGTTGAGGGCTTGACATGCTCAACTGCCCTAATGCCCTGGGAGCCACCATTTCTCTTGAGAGATACAGGTCCCTCTATTTGATGGCATCAGCCCTCCCCAGGATGTGGGTATACCTTCACTCTCATTATATGGGTCCCTACCCAGTGATATAAACCTCTCTGGAAAAATGAGAATTCACATATTCCCTAGGAGTCTGTCCTGCATCAGATTATCCCCTTTAAGGAAGTTAAACAGGTAACTTTCCTTATTATATTTTTGAAAAGGTTTTCTCAGCATTATACTCTCAACCAAATACCTGACAATCTTCTATGTTCGTATGTTGCCCCAAACTCCCCCCAATTTCTTGGCAATATTACCCATTTGCCTATCCCTAGCCCCCCTAAAGCCCACAAAGCCCCACCCAAAGGTAACCCTATGCCCCAATTTTATCCCTTCTGGGTACACATATTTACCTCCAGCTTATCACAGATTTCATCCATGTAGATGTCAGCTTACATCCTTCCTCTACACCACGATTTCCTGTAAGCCTATCATCCAGTCTCTAGCTCTCTAAGGCACCTTGTGTTTACTTATTTCATATCATTAATGTCATGTAGTATTTGTCCTTCAATTCCTGGGTTGCTTCACACAATATAAGGTTCTCAAGATTCATCCATGTTATCACATGTGTTTGTAGTGTATTTGTTCTTAAAGCCAAGTAGTATTCCATTGTATGTATATACCACATTTTCTTGATCCATTCATCTGTTGATGGGCACTTGGGTTGATTCCAACTTTTGGCAATAGTGAACAATGCTGCTATGAACATTGGTGTGCATCTATCAGTTTGTGTCCTTGTTTTCAGTTCTGCTGCGTATATACCCAGCAGCGGAATTGCTGGGTCATATGGCAAATCTATGGTTAGTTTTGAGCAACAGCCAAAATGTCCTCCAGAATGGTTGGATCCTTATGCATTTCCACCAGCAGTGGATGAGTGTTCCCATTCCTCCACATCCTCTCCAGCATTTGTACTCTTCTGTTTTTTTCATAGCTGCCAATTTTATGGGAGTAAGATGGTATCTCATTGTAGTTTTGATTTGCATTTCCCTGATAGCTAGAGATTTGGAGCATTTTTTCATGTCCTTTTTAGCCATTTGTATTTCTTCTTTGGAGAAGTGTCTGTTTAAACCTTTCCCCTATTTTTTAAATGGGTTGTTTATCTTTTTATTTTCAAGATATAGGATTTCTTTATATATGCAAGTTATAAGTCTCCTATCTGATATATGTTTACCAAATATTTTCTCCCATTGTGTAGGCTCCCTTTTTACTTTCTTGACAAACTCCTTTGAGGTCCAGAAGGCTTTAATTTTCAGGAAATCCCATTTATCTATTTGTTCTTTTGCTGCGTGTGCTTTTGGTGTGAAGTTCATGAAGCCATTTCCTATTACTTGACTCTTATATTTAGGTCTTTGATCCATCTTGAGTTGATCTTTGTATAAGGTGTGAGATGGTAATCCTCTTTCATTCTTTTACATATGGATATCCACTTCTCCAGGCACTATTTGTTGAATAGGCCATTCTCTCCCTGTTGAGAGTGTATGGTGGCTTTATCAAATATTATATGGCTATATATATGAGAATCTATGTCAGAACTCTCAGTTCGGTTCCATTGGTCTGTGTGTCTCTCCTTATGCCAATACCATGCTGTTTTCACTACTGTAGCTTTGTAGTATGTTTTGAAGTCAGGTAGTGTGATTCCTCCAATTATATTTTTCTTTTTCAATATGTCTTTGGCTATTCCGGGTCTCTTTCCTTTCCAAATAAATTTCACAATTACTTTTTTCTAGTTCCTTAAAGAATGCTGTGTTGATTTTTATTGGGATTGCATTGAATGTGTAGATCAGTTTTGGTAGGATAGACATCTTAATAATATTTAGTCTTCCTATCCATGAACAGGGAATATTCTTCTATTTATTTAGGTCTTCTTTGATTTCCTTGAACAATCTTGTGTAGTCCTGTGTGTATAAGTTCTTCACCTCTTTAGTTAAGTTTATTCCTAGGTATTTGATTTTTTTAGTGACTATTGTAAATGATATTTGTTTCTTGATTTCCTCCTGAGCTTGCTCATTATTGTTGTACAGAAATGCTACTGATTTTTGCACATTAATATTATAACCTGCGACTTTACTAAACTCATGAGTTCGAGAAGCATTCTTGGAGACCTCTCAGGGTTTTCTATGTATAGGATCATGTCATCTGCAAATAATGAAATTTTTACTTCCTCCTTTCCAATATGAATGCCTTTTATATCTGGTTCTTGCCTCAGTCCTTGAGCAAGTACTTCCAGGACAATGTTTAATAGAAGACGTGATAGTGGACATCCTTGTCTTGTTCCTGATCTTAGAGGAAGAATTTTAGGATTTCACCATTGTAAACGATGTTGGCTGTAGGTTTTTCATATATACACTTTATCATGTTCAAAAAATTTCCTTGTATTCCAATCTTTTGCAGTGTTTTTATCATGAAAGCGTGCTGTATTTTGTCAAATGCTTTTCCTGCATCTATAAATATAATCACGTCATTGTTTTCATTCAATCTGTTTAGATGGTGTATTACTTTCATTGATTTTCTTATGTTGAACCATCCTTGCATACCTGGAATGAATCCCAATTGGTCATGGTGTATAATTCGTTTAATATGTTGTTGAATATGGTTAACAAGTATTTGTTAGGTATTTTTGTGTCTAAGTTCATTAGAGAAATTGGTCTGTAATTTTCCTTTTGTGGTGTCTTTGTTTGGCTTTGGTACTAGGGTATTGTTTATTGTTGGCATCATAGAATGAGTTTGAAAATGTTCCTTCTGTTTCAGTTTTTTGGAAGAGTTTTAGCAAGATTGGTGTTAGTTCTTTCTGGAATGTTTTGTAGAATTCACCTGTGAAGCCATCTGGCCCTGGGCTCTTCTTAGTTGGGAGGTTTTTAAAGACTGATTCTATCTCTTTACTTGTGATTGGTTTGTTGAGATCAGTAATTTCTTCTTTTGTCAGTATAGGCTGCTTATGTGTTTCTATGAATTTCTCCATTTCCTCTGAATTGTCATTTTTGTTGGAACATACTTTTTCAAAGTATCCTCTTATGATAGTCTTTATTTCCATTATACAGATGGGGCTCACTGCCATGTCAGATGGCCCTTCTTTGGAGTTGGTGTTTCTGCATGATGGAACTGGACTCAGAGGGGTTCTCTTTTCACAAGACTCACATGCTACTTTACTGGAATTGTAGTTGGTGCTGGGGTTTGAAATATATTTGGGGGATTTGAACCTCTGGACTGACAATATGATAGCCAGGCCCTGAGCCTCAACAGACTTCAACTCCTACACTCTGATTTATTAGACTTACTCCACTCAGCTAACATGGAGTTGAAGAAGGTCAACCACCACACCATGGAGCCTAGAGTGTCTACAACTGAAAGCAGGAGGAGTGCATCCAGTATCCATGTGGAATCCAAGCCCCCACTTGACATAGATGTGCAATGGACACAACCAATCCAATGTCCACAGAGAATATGAGACATGGGCATGAGAAGGGTGGCCATGGTGGCTGCTGGGTGCTGGAAATGTGAGGAAGAGATGAGATGGGGAGGCGTTTTCGGGACATGGAGTTGTCCTGAGTGGTGCTTCATGGACAATTACGAGACATTGTAGATCCCCGCAGGGCCCACTGGATGGAACGTGGGAGAGTGTGGGCTATGATGTGGACCATTGACTATGGGGTGCAGTGATGCTCAGGGATGTACTTACCAGGTGCAATGGATGTGTCATGATGATGAGAGAGAGTGTTGCTGTGGGGGGAGTGGGGATGGGGGCGGTGGGGTTGAATGGGACCTCAAATTTTTTGAATGTAATATTAAAAAAAAAAGTCTCCCATTATAGTCGTAGAGGCATCTATTCTTTCCCTTAGTTTTTCCAGTGTTCGCCTCACGTATTTGGAGGCGCCCTAGTTAGGACCAAAAATATTTATGATTGTTCATTCTTCTTGAGAGATTGTCCCTTTCACTAATATGTAGTATCCTTCTTTGTCTCTCACAATTGTTTTGCAATTAAAGTCCATTTTGTCTGATAAAAATATAGCTACTGCTGCTTTTTTTGTTTTGTTTTTGTTATTGTTTGCTTGAAAGATTGTTTTCCAACTATTCACTTTCAGCCTCCATGAATCCCTGGGTCTAAGATGTGTTTCTTGTAGACAGCATATAGATGGGTCATATTTCCTTATCCAATATCTCAGTCTGAATCTTTTGATAGGTGAGCATAATCCATTGACATTCAGTGTTATTACTTTCAAGGAATTATTTATGTTAGCCATATTTTGATTGGACTTGTGTTTGTCATATTTTGTTTGTTTTTTTCCTTCTCTTTTTGTCTTTTTTGTTGCTCTTACACTCTCCTCAAACTCTGTCTCTCCTGTATTTTCCTTTCTTCCTGCAGAGCTCCCTTTAGTATTTCTTGAAGGGGAGGTTTCTTGTTGGCATACTCTTTCAATTTCTGTTTATCTGTGAATATTTTGAACTCTCCATCATTTTTGAATGCTAGTTTAGCTTGGTAGAGTATTCTGGGTTGGAATTTTTTCTTTTAGTATGTTGACTATAGCATACCACTGCCTTCTTGCCTCCATGGTTTCAGATCAGAAATCAGCACTTAATCTCATGGACCCTCCTTGTATGTGATCATTTTCTTTTCTCTTACTGCTTTAGAATTTTCTCTTTGTCTTGAGCATTGGATAATATGACAAGTATATGTCCTGGGGTGGGCCTGTTGGGATGTATGATGTTTGGGGTGCATTGTGCTTCCTGGATATGTACATCTGTCTCTCTCAGTAGATTTGGAAAATTTTCAGCCATTATTTCCTGCAACACCCCTTCTGACCCCTCTCCCTTCTCTACTCCTTCTGGGATGTCTATAATACGTAAGTTTGTGCATTTTGCATTGTCATTCAGGTCCCTAAGTCCTAGCTGGATTTTTTCTATCTTTTTATCGATGAATTCTAATATCTGTTTGATTTCCGATGTACTGCCTTCCACGTTGCTAATTCTCTCCTCTGCCTCTTCTAATCTGCTATTTGCTGCGGGTGTATTTTTGATTTCTTGAACTGTGGTGTTCATTCCCATCATATCTGTTATCTTTTTGTGTATGTCTGCAATTTCCTTTCCAAGTGCTTTCTTCATATTTTTAAACTCTTCCTTTACTTCATTAAGTTGGTCTCTAATATATGTTCTGAGATCTTTAATTACTTTTCCAATGTTCTGCCCCTTCCTGGTTTTTAGTTTGTTCATTGGATTCAGCATGTTTTCCTGATTATTCTTTTGGTTTGTAGCTTTTTTTCGCTGTCTGGCCATCGTTTTATCTTCATGAGTTTAATCATCCTTAGTTTCTTTGTCTAGTCTAGGGGATTAATTAGTTGATGTTCTTGCATAAGTGTCATATCTTCTCTTTGTAACTTTGTTCTTCTTATTCTAATTTCTTGTTGCTGGATGAGTTCACTTTGAAGGAAAATATTAGGACCAGGGAAAGGAAATTGTATAAGAAGAGAAAATGTTTAAAGTAGTATTGGTAATAAATGTTAACAGAGCAACAATATGAGATCTGGGAGAATGGATATTAGATTCATGTAAGTTGTGTAGAGTTATAGCAGTAATTAAAGTATCTGTAATGAGACAGTCAACTGATTATGGGGAGAATATAGTATGAATTAAAAGGCCAGTGTTTTCATGAGAGAGGAAAGAGAAAAGAAAGACAATAGTATCAAGAGTGGATAAAAGACAGAAAACAGAACAAAGGTATTAGAAAATAAAAGTTAGACAATTTGGGGCCAAAGAAATGGAGGTGGAATGTAAGAACAACAGTAGATGGTGGTGGATAGAAAGATGTGGGGGAAAGACGTTAGTGTAGGTGACCAAAATCAATTCACACAGAACTGAGTAAATGGAGGATGAGGAAACACAGCAAATGTGAGGCGCTCACTTCAGCACCTATTGTATAAATAAAATAATATAAAATAGGAAGAAAAAGAGAGAAAAGAAAAAAAAGAGAAGGAAAAAAGGGGTGGGCAAAGAAAAGAGAGGGAAACAAGCAAGAAAAAGAAAAAAAGAAAGAAAAAAAACCCAATAAACAAAAAAGGACCTTGGGGGATACAATGGGAGAAAAGACCAGGAGATAATGCAATATTAGTAACCAAGACAGTTAAAAAAAAAGAAAGGAAAAAAAAAAACCACAAATGCCAAGGGCTAGGACAGTCAAGGACCTTGATGGGCCTCAGGGCATGGAGGATTCAGGGATAGGAAGTCTGTGATATTGCAGACTCAAGAGGTGTGAGTCTCTGGGGTGTAAGCCAACAGGGTTTATGGGGCACAGACCTGGGAACCACAAATCCAGTTAACAGGGAGCCTGGGAGCACCACAGTGCAACTCAGCCTTCAGGGATCCTCACAGCTGGGCACCAGCCCTATGGGGAGGGGTCATGCCCACAAACTCTGACCTCTATGTCAGAAACCCAAAATTCCCCCTCTCACAAGAGTCTCTTCTGTCACTGTCTCACCAAGTCAACTTCAGGACACCTCCTGCCCTGCAAGCCCCTGAAACAGCCTGCTGGGGATGCCACTGTACTATAGACAATTCAAGGACTGCTGCAGATGGGCCGCCAGCCCTACGAGAAGGGGCTCTAGCCAGAAGCTCTGAGCTCCATCTCAGAAATCCAAAATTCCACATCTCGCAAAGATCTCCGTCTTTGTCTAATTGGCTTCCAGACACCTCCCATCCTGCAAGTCCCTGAAACAGCCTGCTGGGGGCACCGCTGTACTACAAGCAGTTTGGGGATGCGGTAGATGGGCTGTCTGCTCTAGTGGGAGGGGCTCTAGCTGGAAGCTCCGATCTCTGTGTCAGAAACCAAAAATTCCACGTCTCGCAAGAATGCCTCCATCTCTGTCTCACCAAATCGACTTCCAGACACCTCCCACCCTGCAAGCCCCCAAATAGCCCACTCAGGTCTTGGGAATTCCCTGGTTCAGCAAAGTCTCCAGGACTGCCCACCCCAGGGGGAAGCTTCGTATGAGCAGCTCCAATCTCCGTGAAAGAGACCCAAAATTCTACATTATACACGAATCGTCTTTTTCACCGTGCCACTAATTTGATATCCAGACTCCTCCTGCCCTGCAAATGCCTGAAACAGCCCAGTCCAGCAACATTCCAACCCTATTCAGCTGCTTCTTTGCAGGAGAGGTTATAAGGTGCACTCACTCAGATGCCTCTTGCCTGAGTATAGCCTTGCTTTGTGTTTTAAAAGCAACATCCTTTGTGAAACAAGAACTCCCTTGAGAAATGGTAATAATGAAATACCAATAAACACAGAAGCTCCGTTTTGTGGTAGCATCTAAATTTGGATCAGTTTTATTAATGACATTCTGCTTCAATCCATAAAGTAGTGAAAGAAAAAAAAAGAGGAAAGAAGAAAAATTGATGACACAAATCAAGGAAAAGCAGATTTTTCAGTTTGATTAGTTGTTGGAAATGGATAACCATGTTATTAACTGAGGTTGACTGGTGATGAATATTATTTTCTTTATTTTTCTGTGATAAAAAAATTTCATTTTGTTCTGCAAAAGTTCTGAAGACACGAAATCCCCACAAAGAAGAGCTGTCTAAGATTCTGATAACATCCACCAGCATTGTTAAGGAAGGTTATTCTGAGCTATGATAGGCTCCTGGTAACTAATCCAGGGTTTGGGAGGCAGGCATTGCTGCTTTCTTATCATTAGTACATTAAAGAGAGTTTTAGAACTAATTAGAAGGAGAAGAAATGGACATTTTTCTGTCATGTTGCATATCATACTCTATTATGCTGATTTTCTCCAGCTTAGGGAACAAAATAAAGTGCCATTTGCCCTCACATTCAGTGTAGGGTGATTGCATGTTCTGTTCTTGAGTCCCTTCTTCCCCTTTAGGATCTTCCCCTCAGAATAAGAACCCTAGGGACTTACTCAGCCTAGAAGGATCAGAGGAAAGCACAAGCCCAGCCTCTTCCATGAGGATCTTCCCTTTCCCTGTTCCCCTGCTGTTAGTGCTGCCCCAAGCTGGCTGACCTACTGCCCTATCCACTCTGGCACCAAGCTTTCAGGTGTGAGAGAGGAAGGTGCCTCCCACCTCTCCACCAGGTGTCTGGAGGCCTGGTCTATGTGTTCTCCAGCCACATATGTGTTCCACGGGTGGGCTGGCCAGGAGTGACTTAAGCCACAGAATGACCAGGAGCCCAGCTCCCTTCTAAATCCTTAATTTACTGGGCATATGGAAGTGGTGTGAGTGATGGAGAGCATGTTATCTTTCTTTCTTGCCAGCTGGCCTCAAGTGGGCTGGGCAGTAACTCTGAACCTCTGGATTCCAGAACTTTGCCTGACAGGAGACCAAGTTCCTTCTTTGGAGAATTGACCTTCCATCATCCCAGGAGTGTGGGTGGGGTGCTTGGGCTTCCTTGGGTTCCTGAAGGGCCTTCTGGTCTAGGGGCTTACCTACAAAGTTTCCTTCTAGAGGACATAACACTGCTAGCTAGAGGTGACTCTCAGCCAATCAACATCCTACGTTATGTATGTTAAAGATAATGTGATCTCTCCATGGTGCATTACATTTTTTAAACTGTTGGATTTTATTTGATTTAATTCAAATATCTTTAATTTTTATATAGTGTAGCCATTTGATATTGTTTATGAATTCCAAACATAGATATTGGATTATGTTTGTAAACTGGTCTGTTCCTCTGGGCATGATAGATTGAATTAACTTCATAGGTTTAATTTTTACATATTAAATTATGATCAGGGGTTTGAATGGCCCATGTCAGTAGGACATTGAGTCTTAACCCCCTTTGTGGGCAGGGACTCAGCAAGAAAAAGACATGGCAAAGGAAGTAGTTGGAGTTTTGATGCTGGAACTTGGGGAAGTAAACACACAGGAGAGGAACACAGAGAAATAGAGATGGCTCCTTAGACATGGCAGAGACCTGGGAAGAGAGATAACCTGTGGGTCTACAGCTGACCTTGTGGAGAGACCAGAGAAGCCAAGCCCATAAAGTAACAAGTGCCAGACAGAGAGACAAGCCTTATGCCAGTCTACATCTGAGACCAGAAGAAGCTGGGACCATGGAGTGTGAAGAAGAAGCCTGAATCCTCACAGAGACCAGCAGCCATCTTGCTCCAACATGTGGCAACAGACTTTGGTAAGGGAAGTAACTTACACTTTATGATCATGTGACTGTAAGCTTCTACCCAAAATAAACCCTCTTTGTAAATACCAACAGCTTTCTGGTACTTTGCATCAGTACCCCTTTAGTTGACTAATACATATAGTCAAAGTGGTTGATTTTTTTTTGTGATTTCTCCCCATTGCTTTGATGATTAGAAGACCCTTAGAGCTGTTTTCACCTTTTAAAATCCATCCAGAATTTTCTTTTGTCTACAATGAAGTGGGAAGATACAAGTTTATTTTTAACCTAAAGAGCTATCCAACTTTCACAGTACCAAACACTGAAAACTTTATCACTGGCCATTGTTTGGGCTTCTTGTTAACCTAGGAGTGTAGGAGCCATACTGGAGGTGATGCTTTCCACAGAAGTGAAGGCCACAGTGGACCAGGGCACCCTGTGACCATCCCCAGAAGTGGACAAGCTTGAAGGCAACTGTGGGAGGAAGCTCGGGTATGGCGGGCTGGTTCTGGCTAGCCGTGGTGTGGGAGCAGGAGCCCTGATCCCATGCTGGGAGGTTTTCTGTCCTCCCCGTCCTGTAAAGTGACTTGGAGCACAGGCACACCAGGATTTCCAGCAGCCGTGGGACAAGTTCCTTTAGTATGGCACCCCTGGAATTCTCAAGAACTTTAAGACAATACTAAGGATTGCCTTGTTGGCCTTAACAGGTGGCTGTGGACAACAACCAGGCTGATTTATCTTCACACCGCTCCCAGAATGACCAGGTGTCTTGCACAGGATGGAAGGTGTGTGAAGGGTCTGTAGAGACTCAATTGAAGCTGCTTTCACCCAGTCTGAGTTCCTGGAGTCAGTGAGCTTGGGGATTACTGCGTTTTCCAACATACTCTGCATATGTGCTGCATTCTCTTCACTGTACTTTCTGCCTTGTGCCTTGCAGCTGGTAGAAATGCTTCCTAGCATTACTACCCAGAGGGAAGAAGTAATGCAAAAACAAACTTAGGTAACCTGGCATCGAGACCTGATACTTCCCAAATCCAGCAAGAACAAGTGTCTGAGTTCACTGTTGGGAGTATCTAAGCAGCCAGAGTGATATACATGGCTAACCAGGAGAGGATTAAAGAAGAGCTAGCATATGCTTTTCTTCATCTTTTATTAGATAATGAGGCAGATGTACTTTCCCTTTAAGGACAAGCTGGGGTGAACAAATGGAGATATTAAAAGATGATAGCTGATGGGTGGGGCAAGATGGCATCTGAGTGAATGCACTTCATAATTGCGCCCTCAGAAGAGCAGCTGAGTAGGGTTGGAATCTTGCTGCAGTGGGCTGTTTTGGGAACTTGCAAGGCAGGAGGTGTTTGGACATTGATTTGGAGAGACAGAAATCATGCTTGCTAAGGTAGAATTGTAGGTTTCTAGCACCGAGGTCGGAAGTTGTGGAGAGGTGGGACTCTTCCCCCTTAGGCATTCCCTGGACTGTCAGTAGTGTGGTGGCATTCCTAGGCCCTGTGTTCCCCAGAAGCATGGTCTCCAGATCCATGTCCCCTAAGCCACCACAGCGGACGTTCCACAGACCTACATACCCTAAGTCTACAATATCCCAGACTTCCCACTCCCAAATTCAGAGCTCCCTGCAGTAAAAGAACACACTAGCCATTCAGTTTTGGACTGACTCTGTGAGTTGGAGGGTTTGGGTGGGAGGTGCAGAGGGGCAAAATGAGTGCAGGTTCATTTTCAGGTCCTGACCCCCCTTTTTTTTTTGAACTTGGAGGAGCATACCAGCTGGCTTGGGGAAAGCTGGGGAAGAAAGGAGAGGCAAATCTGCCGAGAAAGCCCTATTTACCTAAAAATGCTGGGTTAGGAAACTTGGTCTGGAAGAAGGTGGAGTCAGAAAATCAACTGCCCCTCCTGTAGCACACCTAAGGGAGATAGCTGTAAGATGTGTTTTGAAAACTTCCATTAACATATTTGGGGATCCTGGTGAGGTGGGGCACTCTGTCTTTGGAAATTAAGACACATTATTTTCTCTGGTGATTTGGTACACCAAGGACCCACTTGAATCTCCTACTGGACACCTCACACAGCTTCCCTGCTGCCCTGGGAGAGAGGGAAGTGAGAAAGGGAGAAAGGGGGAAGGTCAGACTCCTAAGCATTTTATTTAAATACAGAAAGGATTCCTTGCTTGAAATTTTGGTCATTTTTATCGGTTTATTTTCTTATTTTTTCCTTCCTCTTTATACCCCCACAGCCCTTTCCTCCTCCTCCTCCTCCTCCTCTTCTTCTTTTTCTTCATCTTCCTGTTTTTCTTGCTTGCATTTCCACCCCCGTTTCCCCCCCTTCCCTCCCTTTTTTCCTTCTCTTCTTTTTTTAATATTAGGTGTTCCAGGAAGTGATTCACATTTGCTGTGTTTCCTCATCCTCGATTTCCTCTTTTCTGTGTGTACTGATTTTGGCTACCAATGCTAACCCCTTTCCTCAACATCTTTTTATCCTCCATCATTTAGTGTCTCTCTTACATTCCACTGCTCTTTATTTAGCCCTCAATTTTCATTTCTAATACCTTTGTGTAGTTTTGTCTTTTATTCGCTCTCCATATTATTGTCTTTTCCTTTCTCTTTCCCACTTTCCTGACCACACTGGTCTTTTAATTCATACCATATTCCTCCCCATATTCAGTTTACTGTCTCATTATAGATACTCCATTTTTCTTACTGTTCTAACTCTACACAGCTTACATGAGTCTAATACCCATTGTCCTAGATCTCACATGGTTCTTCTGCTAACATTTACTATCAATACTACTATTCTACTTTTTTCTTTTCTTACTTGTTTTGTTTTCACTTGCCCTAATATTTTACTTCAAGTGAACTTAGCGAACAGCAAGGAAATAGAATAAGAACAAAGTGGCAAAGAGAAGACTTAACACACACTCAAAAACAACTAGTTATCCCTGAGACTAGACAAAGAAGTTAATCAAGCCAGCAAGATAAAATGATGACCAGACAGCAACAAGAAACTATAAGCCAAACCAATAATCAGGAAAACATGACCCAATCCAGTGAACAAACTAAAATTAGGAAGAAGAGCAGAACATCAAGCAAGTAATTAAACCTCTCAAAACATTTAATAAGGGCCAATTTAATGAGGTGAAGTAAGAGATAAGAATATGAAGAAAACACTTGGAGAGCATGCAGGAGAAATTGCAATCATGCAAAAAAAAAAAAAGGCAACGGATATGATGGGAAGGAACAGCATAATCCAAGAAATCAAAAATACACTCTCAGCAAATAACAGTACATTTGAAGAGGGAGAGGAACTAGTGATGTGGAAGACAGTACATCTGAAATCAAACAGTTAGTAGAATTGATAGATAAAAAGAGAGAAAAAATTCAACAGGGACTTTGGGACCTGAATGACAATGCAAAATGTGAAAACATATGCATTATAAGCATCCCAGAAAAAGAAGAGAAGGGAAAGGGAACAGAAGGGGTGTTGGAGGAAATAATGGATAAAATCTTCCCACACCTAGTGAGGGAGATGAATATCCACATCCAGGAAGCACAATGCACCCTAAATAGCATAAATCCCAACAGGCCTACCCAAAGACATATAATTGTCAAATTATCCAATGCTCAAGACAAAGAGAAAATACTAAAAGCAGCAATAGAAAAAAACCACACATACAAAGGAGGCTTCATAAGATTGAGTGCTGATTTCTAATCTGAAACCATGGAGGCAAGAAGGCAGTCTTACGACATAGTCAAGATACTAAATGAAAAAAAAATTTCCGAAAAAGAATACTCTTTCCAGTAAACTATCAAATATGATAGAGTGTTCAAATACTCACAGATAAACGGAAATTAATAGAGTATGCCAACAAGAATCCTGCCCTTCAAGAAATACTAAAGGAAATTCTATAGGAGGAAAGAAAAAAACAGGAGAGACAGAGTTGGAGGAGAGTGTAAGAACAACTAAAAAGACTAAAAAAATGAACAAAATATAACAAACACAAATCCAAAGAAAAAATTGCTAATATAAATAATTCCTTGAAAGTGATAACACTGAATGTCAATGGATTAAACTCACCTGTCAAGGGACTCAAACTGGAAAATTGGATAAGAAAGTATGATCCATCTATATATTGTCTACATGAAAAACATCTTAGACCCAGGGATTCAAGGAGGTTGAAAATGAATGGCTGGAAAAGAATCTTACAAGCAAATAATAACCAAAAAAGGGCAGGAGTAACTATGTTAATATCAGACAAAACAGACTTTAAATGCAAAACATTTGTGAGAGACAAATATGGACACTACATATTAGTGAAAGGGATAATCATTCAAACAGAAAGAACAGTTATAAACATTTATGCTCCTAACAAGGGTACCTCCAAATATCTGAGGCAAACACTGGAGAAACTAAGGGAAGGAATAGATGTCTCTAAAATTATAGTGGGGGACTTTAATACATCACTATCAAGCTGAAAATCTGCAAGGGCCAGAGGCCCAGATTTCACACCAAGATATGGAAATTAAACAGCACACTCTTAGAAATACAGTGGGTCAAAGAGGAAATCTCAAAAGAAATTAAGAACTGCCTTGAAACTAATGAAAATGATAACACAACATACCAAAACTTATGGGATGCAGCAAAGCAGTACTGAGAGTGAAACTTAGAACCATAAATTCATACATCAAAAAAGAAGAAAGAGGAAAAATTGAGGAACTAACTGCACATTTGGAGGAATTAAGAAAAAAACAACAAAGTAACCCTGCCAGAAGAAGAAAGAAAGAAAGAACAAAGATAAGAGCAGAACTAAGTGAAATAGAAAATAAGAAAGCACTTGAAAAGATAAACAAAACCAAGAGATGGGTCTTGGAGAAGATCAATAAAATTGACAAACCCTTAGCTAGACTAACAAAGAAAAAAATAGAGAAGATGCAAATACACAAAATAAGAAATAACAAAGGAGATATCACCACTGGCCCCACAGAAATAAAAACTATCATAAGAGGATACTTTGATAAACTATATTCCAACAAAAATGACAATTCAGAGGAAATGGACAAATTTCCAGAAATACATAACCAGCCTATATTGATGAAAGAAGAAATTGATGATCTCAACAAACTAATCACAAGTAAAGAGATAGAGTCAGTCATTAAAAACCTCCCAACTAAGAGCCCTGGGCCAAATGGCTTCACAGGTGAATTCTACCAAACTTTCCATAAAGAACTAACACGAATCTTGCTGAAACTCTTCTAAAAATTTGAAACAGAAGAACATTGCATAACTCATACTATGATGCCAAAATTACCCTAATATGAAAGCCAAACAAAGACACCACAGGAAAGGAAAATTACAGACCAATCTCTCTAATGAACATAGATGTGGAAATCCTCAACAAAATACTTACTAATCATATTCAACAGCACCATAAATCAATTATACTCCATGACCAGGTGGAATTCATTCCTGGTGTGCAAGGATTGGTCACCATAAGAAAATTCATTAATGTAAAAACCACATAAACAGATTGAAGGAAAAAAATCACATGATCATATCTATAGATGCAGAAACAGCATTTGACAAAATACAGCACTATTTCTTAATAAAAACACTGCAAAAATTGGAGTAGAGGGAAACTTTCTGAACATAATAAAAGATATATATGAAAACCTCCAGTTAACATCATTTACACTTTTGAAATCTGAAAATCTTTCCCTCTAAAATCAGGGACAAGGAAGGAACCCATTATCACCTCTTCTATTTAATATTTGTTAGAAGTACTTGGGTGAGCATTGAAGCAAGAATCAGACATAAAAGGCATTCAAATTGGAAAGGAAGAAGTCAAAATTTACTATTTGCAGATGATATGATCCTATACATAGAAAACCCTGAGAAGTCTACAACGAAACTTCTAAAACTTATATATGAGTTCAGTAATGTTGAAGGTTATAAAATCAATGTGCAAAAATCAGGAGCATGTCTGTACACCAATAATGAAAAATGTGAGGAGGCAATCAAGAAAAAAATACCATTTACAATAGTAAATTTAAAAATCAAATACCTAGGATTAAATTTAACTAAAGATGTAAAAAATTTATACACAGAAAACTACACAACACTATTCAACAAAACCAAAGAAAACTTAAACAAGAGGAAGAATACTCCCTGTTCATGGATAGGAAGGCTAAATATTCGTATGATGTCTATCCTACCAAAACTGATCTACACATTCAATACAATCCCAATAAAAATCAACACAGCATTCTTTAAGGAACTAGAAAAACTAGCTATGAAATTTATTTGGAAATGAAAGAGGCCACGAATATCCAAAGATATATTGAAAAAGAAAAATGAAATAGGAGGAATCACACTACCTGACTTCAAAACATAGTACACTAGTGAAAACAGCATGGTATTGGCACAAGGAGAGGTACACTGATCAATGGAACCAATTTGAAAATTCTGATATAGATCCTCATAGATACAGACACATGATATTCCGAAGGCCACCAAACACACTGAAAGGGAATTACCAACTCACACCTTATACAAAAACCAACTCAAGGTGAATCAAAGACCTAAATATAAGAGCCAAGACTATAAGGACCTTAGAAAGCAATGTAGGGAAACATCTACAGGACCTTGTAATAGGAAATGACTTCATGAATTTCACACCCAAAACACGAGCAGCAAAAGAACAAATAGATAAATGAGACTTCTTCAAAATTAGAGCCTTTTGAACCTCAAAAGACTTTGTCAAGAAAATGAAAAGAGAGCCTACCCAATGGGAAAAAATATTTGGTAACCATGTATATGATAGGAGACTAATATCCTTCAAATATAAAGAACTTCTATATCTCAAAAAATAAAAAGACAACCTACACATCTTAAAAAGTGGCAAGACTTAAACAGACACTTCTCCAAATAAAAAATACAAATGGCTAAAAAGCATATGAAAAATACTCAAAATCACTAGATGTTATGGAAACGCAAATCAAAATTACAATGAGATATCGTCTTACTCCCATGAGACTGGCAGCTATCAAAAACACAGAGGACTACAAGTGCTGGAGAGGATGTGGAGGAATGGGAACACTCAGCCATTGCTGGTGGAAATGCAGAAGGATCCAGCCATTCTGGAGGACAGTTTGGCAGTTTCTCAAAAAACTAGCTATAGATTTGCCATATGACCCAGCAATTCCACTGCTGGGTATATACCCAGTAGAACTGAAAACAAGGACACAAACCGATATATGCACACCAATGTTCATAGCAGCATTGTTCACTATTGCCAAAAGTTGGAATCAACCCAAATGCCCACCAACAGATGAATGGATAAATAAATAAATAAAATGTGGTATATCCATACAATGGAATGCTACTCTGCTTTAAGAATGAATACACTGCAAACACAAGTGATAACATGGATGAATCTTGAGACCCTTATACTGAGTGAAACAACCCAAGCATTGAAGGACAAATACTACATGATCTCAATGATATGAAATAAGTAAACCAAGCTGCCTCAGAGAGCTAGAGAGTGGATGATAGGTTTAAAGAATATTGGGGGGTAGAGGAAAGATGTAAGCTGACACCTACATGAGAGAAATCTATATAAGCTGAAGGTATTTGCACAAAGAAGGGGTAAAATGGGACATAGGGCTAAATTTGGGTAGGGCTTTGTGGACTTGAGGGGGGCTAGCAATGGGAGGATGGGTAATATTGCCCAAGAAATTAGGAGGACGGTGGGGGGACATAGGAACATAGGAGATTCTCAGGTATTTGGTTGAGAATACAATGCTGAGAAAACTTTTTCAAAAATATAAGGAAAGTTACCTATTTAAGATGCTCAAAGGTAATAATCTGATGCAGAACAGGCTTCTAGGGAGTGTGTGAGTGCTCATTTTGCCATAGCGGGTTATATAATTGGATAGAGACCCATATAATGAGAGCAAAGTTATACCCATTTCCTGGGGAGGACTGATGTTCTCAATTAGAGGAAATTGTATCTCTTGAGAGAAATGGTGGCACCCAATGCATTAGGGCAGTTGACCATGTCAAGCCCTCAACACTGTTGCAAGTATCTCTGTACATGGCCCTTCAAGCAGTGAAGATTGGCTGTCACTGTGGGCCCTGATGGGAGGGGGAAAGAAATATTGAATAGATGGAACCAATATAACTGTGTGGGCAATAGAAGTGTTCCACAAGGTTTTGCAAGGATGGATATAAGACATGTTAAATTACACCAAAAATGTATAGGGGCTGATAGGCTAAAATGTAAATCATAATGTAAAACATAAGATAACTAAAAATTTAGAAAATTGTATAGTCTAAAATATAAACCACAATGTAAACAGAAATGTTACCTTGTTTGAAAGCTATTGTGTCAATATCTGTACATCAGTTTCAGTAAATATAGTATGAATATGTAAAAAAATTATTGCTGTGGAAGGGAAAAGAGTTTAATGTTGGATATGTGAGAGTACTGTATATTGTATATGTGAATTACAGTGCCCTAAAACTTTTGTGAAGGTAAGCTTAATAATTAGGAAATAAAAGAAAAAAAAGGACATAGACAGTGAGGAAAAGACGGACGAAGTTGCCTTGCCAATGTGCATACAGGGCAACATTTATTGCAGTGATGGAAGACAGAGCATCAAAAACAAAGCTTTGAATTTTTTAATTTTTTGATTCCCCAATTTATTTGTACGTTATTTTTTCTAAATTAATATGTATTCTATATCTAACCTTTACACTCATCACTATGTTCCTTTTTACTATTAATGGACCTGGCAATATATTTGACTTCATTTTTGAAGTTTTGGATCACAGAGAAGCTCAACAATGGCAGGGTAGGAATACTGGTGTGGGATGTTATGGACAGGTGATGCACGTTTGGGAGGGAGTTTTCTAGGGCATATATCCAGGGTACATAAAAATGTTTGGATATTTTCATAGTGCTTACAATTAAAAACAACTAAGGGAGTGCTGAGTTCCTAGCCAGGGGAGTTCTATCACAATCCTGAAACGAACAGTAACAATCCCCCAAGTGCAAAGGCAAAGACCAAAAAAGAAGGAAGGTCCAACAATGAGCCCTTGAAACTAATAACTATGCTCTTAAGCCTGTGCACCTGAAATAAAAACAAGGCCTAGAGCTGCAGGGTGCCTAAGAGTTACCTCCTGAGAGCCTCCGTGTTGCTACAATGTGGCCAGTCTCAAAGCCAAACTCAGCACGTAAGTGTGTTGTCTTCCCCCCAGCGTGGGAAATGACTCCTGGGGATGAGCCTTCCTGGCACCGAGGGATTACTACCAAGTACCAGCTGATGATGTAACTAGAAAATGACCTTGAATAAAAGGGTCAACTCAGACCAGCAGAATATCTCAGTCTACATAGAATACCAGGAGTTAAAATGTTTTTTGACCTGAATAAAAGGGGAAAATGGAAAGGACAAATGAGTTTATATGGCTTTGAGTCTCCAAAATAGCTGAGAGCTTATTAGAGGGGCTGCCCTTACGCACACCTCAGCAGAGTCCCAGAGACAGATAAAGTAGATACAACCCCAGGTATTGGTTCTTCTGAGGGCTACAGAGACCCACAGGTTTTATGGTAATGGAAGATGGAGTTCAGTGCCATGTCAGATGGCCCTACTTTGGAGTTTGTGTTTCTGTGTGATGGAGCTGACCTCAGATGTGTTCTTTGTCCACAAGCCTCTCCTGTTGCTTTTACTGGATCTGTAGTTGGTGCTAGGGTTTAGTGTATACCCAGAGGACCTGAATCTCTGGACTGATGATCTGATAGCCAGGCCCTGAGCCCCAACAGACTTGCAACCCCTGTACTCTGGTTTATTGGACTTACCCCACTCAGATAACATGAAGGTCAAGAAGGTCAACCACCACACCAGGAAGCCAAGAGAGCCTACAACTGAAAGCAGGAGAAGTGCATCCGGCATCTATGTGGACTCTAAGCCCCCTCTTGATATATATGTGGAGTGGACACAACCATTCTAAGGTCCACAGGATGGAGGAATAGAGTATGGATTAGAGTGGACTTACTGATATTCTATTCATGAACTATTGTGATTAGTAATCAAAGAAAATATGGCATTGGTGTGGAGAAAGTGGCCATGGTGGCTTCTGGGGGTAGGGAGTGGGAGGAGATGAGATGTGGGGGCGATTTTTGGGCTTGGAGTTGTCCTGGATGGTGCTGCAGGGACAGTTACCAGACATTGTATGTCCTCCCATTGCCCACTGGGTGGAATGTGGGAGTGTGCGCTATGGTGTGGACCACTGACCATGAGGTGCAGTGGTGCTCAGAGATGTATTCATCAAATGCAATGAATGTCTCATGATGATGGAGGAGATTGTTGTTATGGGGGGAGGAGTGTGGTGAGGGTGTGGGGGGTATATGGAGACCTCATATAGAGGGGGTATATGAGGACCTCATATAAAGAAAACAAAAATGAAAATATTTATAATTTTTTTTAAGGTTTTGCCTTTTATCACTCTAATAGGTGTTGTCTTATATATATAGTGGCAAGGCAATCTCTTTCATTTCTTCCTCAGTGTCTTGCCTTTTTTATTTTTCATTATATCTTCAAAAAAGTTTAAGGTCACAGTAAAATCTTGCACAGAATATAGGTATCTCCCATATACCCAACATCATCCCTCTTCCTCACCAATGATGTTTTTACTTGTGGATGTTACATTTGCTACAACTGATGTACAAATATTGGATAGCTACCAACCATGCTCAGTAGTACACAATATGGTTTACAATTTAGACCATACACTTTTATAAATTTTTGTTGAAATTTATCATGGCCTGTATCCATCATTGAAAGATCATACAGAACACTTCCATTTACCCCCATTTACCCCCTCTTCCATCTATTTTCTCTCTCTCTCCCTCTCCTTGGGGCCCACATTGGCAACCAAGCTTCATTGCTTGAAGGACAAGATTCATAGATACTTGCAACAATGCTGAGTGCTTGACAAACTGGTCTATCATCTCCCATTAGGAGCAAGCCTTGCTCTTGAAAGATACTCTCCCCTCTATTTGAGAACATCTAAGTGTCCTCTCCATTATCGGTGTACAACAATTTTTGCTCATTGTATTGCTCTACACTCACGAATATAACACATGGGTCAGTTGGTCCATGGAATTGTGGGTATGTTCGGTGTGGAAAGGTGAACACGCAGGATTGATGTGTGCGTGGTTGAAATTATAATGTTGAGAAAACACTTTTTTTTTCACTATAATCCTGATTCTGCATCTTTATTTTATTTCCACTTTTTTGGTCTTTATTCATTTTTTTAATATTACATTCAAAAAATACGAGGTCCCCATATATCCCCTACTCCCCTCACCCCACTCTCCCCCCATAGCAACATTCTCCTCCATCATCATGTCACGTTCATTGCATTTGGTGAATACATGTCTGAGCATCGATGCACCTCATGGTGAATGGTCCACATCATAGCCCACACTCTCCCATGTTCCATCCAGTGGGCCATAGGAGGACCTACAATGTCCACTAATTGTCCCTGCAGCACCACCCAGGACAACTCCAAGTCCCCAAAAACGCCTCCACAGCTCATCTCTTCATCCCATTCCCCACACCCAGCAGCCACCATGGCCAATTTCTCCACACCAATGCCACATTTTCTTCGATTACTAATCACAATAGTTCATGAGTAGAATATCAGTAAGTCCACTCTAATCCATATTCTATTCCTACATCCTGTGGACCTTGGATTGGTTGTGTCCATTCCACATCTATGTCAACAGGGGGCTTAGATTCCACATGGATGCTGGATGCAATTCTCCTGCTTTCAGTTGTAGGCACTCTTGACTCCATGGTGTGCTGGTTGACCTTCTTCAACTCCATGTTCTCTGAGTGGGGTAAGTCCAATAAAGCAGTGTAGGAGCTGAAGTCTGTTGAGGCTCAGGGCCTGGCTATCATATGGTCAGTCCAGAGATTCAGATCCCCTGGGTATATATTAATCCCCATCACCAACTACAATTCTGGTAAAGTAACAGGAAAGACTTGTGAAAAGTGATCACATCTGAGTCCAGCTCCATCACACAGAAACACAAACTACAAAGAAGGGCCAACTGACATGGCACTGAACTCCATCTGCCATGACCATAAAACCTGTGGGTCTCTGTAGCCCTCAGAAGAACCAATACCTGGGGTTCTATCTACTTTATCTGTCTCTAAGACTCTGCTGAGTTGTGCATGAGGGCAACCCCTCTGATAAACTCCCAGCTCTTTTTTGGACTCATAGCCATATAAACCCATTTGCCCTTTCCATTTTCCCCTTGATTTAGGTCAAAAAGCATTTTTAACTCCTGTTATTATATGTAGACAGAGATATTCTGCTGGTCCGAGTTGAACCTTTTATTCAAGGTCATTTTCTAGTTACATCATCAGCTGGTACTTGGTATTAATCCCTCGGCACCAGGGAGGCTTATCCCTGGGATTCATGTCCCATGCTGGGGGGAAGGCAACAAATTTACATGCTGAGTTTGGCTTCAAGACTGGCCGTATTTGCGTAACACGGAGGCTCTCAGGAGGTAACTTTTAGGCACATTGCTGCTCTAGCCCTTGTTCTTATTTCAGGTGCACAGGCTCACAAGCATAGTCATTAGTATCAGGGGCTCATTGTTGGACCTTCATTCTTATTTGTCTTTGTTGTTGCACTTGGGGGATTGTTGCTATTCCTTTAGGGACTGTGATAGAGCTTCCCTGGCTAGGAACTCAGCACTCCCTCAGTTGTTTTTAATTGTTTCCACTATGAAAATATCCAAACATTTTTATGTACCTTGGATATATGCCCTGTAGAACTCCCTGTCAACCATGTTTCCCCTGTCAATAACATCCCACACCAGTATTCCTCCCCTGCCATTGTTGAACCTCTCTGTGATCCAAAACTTCCTGAAAAGTGAAGCCCAATATATTGCCAGGTTCCCTTAATAGTAAAATGGAATATAGCGATGAGTTTAAAGGTTAGATATACAGTACATATTAATTTGGAAAAATTCAACATCCTATCTTTTCCTTTTCTTTTTTCTAATTATTAAGCTTATCTTTACAAGAGTTTTAGATCACAGTAATTCATATATACAATATACAGTAATCCCACATATCCAACATAATATCTTTTCCCTTCCACAGCAGTAATCTTTTAACATTCATACCATATTTACTAAAACTGATGTACAGATATGAGACAATAGCTTTCAAATAAGGTAACATATGTGTTTACATTGTGGTTTATTTTTTAGACTATACAATTTTCTATATTTTTAGTTATCTTACATTTTACATTATGATTTATATTTAGCCTATCAGCCCCTATATATTTTTTGTGTAATTTTAAATGTCTTATATCCATCCTTGAGAAAACACTGTTGATGATATAATAAGGAAGGGTTACTATTTTAGGGTATTGGATGGTAGACATCTGGCACAAGGTGCACCAGGGGCAGGCTTCTAAGGATTGTGTGAGTGCTCATTTCTTGGCTTTTTAAAACTGTGAACAGTTTGTTAGGAAACACAGTACCTTTTTCTTCTCTTCATTCGCAGAATGTACTTTAGGATTTACCATACAGTATTGCTGAATAAATATTGTTGAATGACTGAGAAACCAGATGGTTGTGTGGGTTGAACAGATATTGCTAATTATGGGCGAGAAAGGAGAAGCAGTGAGACAAGAGGAAATTCACTTGTGAGTGGGTGTCTCCATTCATGACAGCCAACTCCAGAGGAGAAAAATTGGGAAATAAGATAGTTGAGTGTATTCAGAATCTTATTCCAGAAGCAACAAGAGGGAAATCAGTATGGGAAACCTTACAAGACTAGAGCCCACACCTTATTAAGGGTGACCTCCTCCTGGGAGGTAGGTGTCCACAGGGCTAAGAGATGAACATGGAGCTCCAAAGCTGTCACAAGGGACTAAACTGGTGCAAATTTGCATTGTGTTTTCCTTTCTTATCTCCAGAGAAATAATTATCTCAGGGAGATTGATACAAAAGATTACTTCATTAATGTGGTTCATGGGAATGGAATCCCTAATTGCTCAGATACTCTATGTGCTTCTCCTTCACTGTATCAAAGAAAACACAATTTGTCTTCTACAGACCTTATGACTCATTCCATCTCACTCCACTTCTTGGGAACAGAGTTTCCAACTTCATTCATCTGTCAAGGAAGAACCTGCATTGGTGAACTTAGACCCTGACTTGATAATTTCAGAGCGACTTACAGAATCTTCACAGGTACTGGGGGAATATATTTTTGACTCCATGGACACCTTTTATTGGTAGAAGCTTTAAGGAAATCAGCAGATTATGACCACAGAGAAAACTTAAAACACAAAGTTCTGTCTTATTAAAAAGCCTGAGTGAAAATAGCAGATAAACTAAAATAGGTTTTTTTCCCAATCTGCTTCCTCTGATCTCTTACTCTTGGGTCTTCCCTCTCTCAGAAGCATTGTTTCCTTGTTTCACTCATTCTTCTTTCTCTATACTTGTAGAAATTATCTGTTTACCTGTGTTTATTCATTTTTTTTTTCTTTTAGTCATTCAATATATGTGGCTCTGGAATTCTGGTGAAGTGGATCAGAAATTACCGACTCATCCTGGGGAGGTTAGTAAAGGCATCACAAGGGAGATTTTAATTGCAATAAGGCTTGAAGGAGGATTTAGAGTAATTTCAGAAGGAGAAAAGCCTAGAAGTACATGAAGAAGAGATGACATGGACACAAATATGGAGTCAATAATTATATGGTGTGGTGAGGTTTTAAAAATAGTTCTTTTTAAAAAAGAAATCAACTTTATTGATACATATTAAAAAGCATACAATTCCTGTGACATGTAAAATTTGTTGTATTTGCCTTAATGACATAATTGTGCATTTATTACTTCAGTCATTATTAGAGTATGTTCACTGAGATGTAAAGATTTTTCTTGTTTGTTTTTATAAATTCGCTATGAGATTTCTTTAGCAAAAATTATTATGGTCTTCTTTTTTTAAGATACATAGATCACACTAAATTTTACATTTTAAAATATGACATTCCCATATACCCCACTCCCTAAATTCCCCATCCTCCCACATTAACAACCTTTCATCAGTGTGGCACATTCCTTTTATTTGATGAATACATTTTGGATCATTGCTACAAAGCTTGGATTATTGTTTACATGTTAGTTTACACTCTCTTCCAGTCCATTCAGTGTGATATGGTAGGATATATAATATCCTGCATCTGTCCATGAGATATATTTCAGGACAACTCCAAGTCCCCAAAAAAGCCACCACATCACACCCTCTTCTTCCCTCTCCCTGCACTCAACAACTCCAGTGGTCACTGTCTCCATGACAGTGACACAATTTCTTCCATTGCTAGAGTCACAATAAGTCTATAGTAGAATACCACTAAGCCCACTCTAATTCTTATTTTATTCCTCTATCTTGAGGATCTTGGGATGGTGATGATCACTCCACCTCTAAATCAAGAGGGGCCTTAGATCCCACATGTCTGATGAATGGAATTCTGCTTGCAGTTGTGGACTCTCTCTGTTCCCTGGTGTGGTGGTTGACCAACATTTTGTTTGCTTTCAGATTTGGAGTTTAAAAATATAGCTGCTGTAAACGTTCATGTGTGGACTTTTGTGTGGACTCTAATTTTCATATCATATATATATATATGATATGGTGTGTATATATATATACCTAAAAGCAAAACTGCTGGATTGTATGGTAAGGCAATGTTTAGTTTTAAAAGAAACTGTCTTCTGGATGAACCATTTTGTGTTCTCACTAGCAGTGAATGAGAGATGTATTGCTCCATATACTCAACAGCAATTGGTATTCTCAGTTTTTAGGTTTTTATCTCTTCTAATAAACATGTGGTCATATATTATTGTGTTCATAGTCTTCCAAGTCCCTAATGACAGATGATGTTTAATTTTTAAAAGAGTTTTAATGAGTTTATTTATTCATTTATTTATTTAAATTTTAAAAATTTTAAAACAGGTTTAGATTACATAAATGTTACATAAAATATAGAGGGGACCCATATGCCCCACCCCTTCACCCTCCCACTCTTTCCCATAGTAACAACAACTTTCATTAGTATAGTACATTTGCTACAATTGATGAATGCATATAGAAACAATGCTGCTAACCATGAATTATAGTTTATATTATAGTTAAGAGCCTGTCCTGCACAATTTTAGGTAATGATAAAACATATAATGGCCTGTATCCGTCATTGCAATGTCATGCAGAACAATCCCAATGTCCTGAAAATGCCCTGATATAACATCTATTCTGCCTGCTCCCTCCTCTCAGAATCTCTGGTGGCCATGGCCTTTATATCAATGATAAACATTCTTCCATTGCTAGAATAGTAAGTCTATAACATAAAAATAATGTCTACTTTAGTCCATTGTTCATTCCCCAATCTTCAGGATTTTGTGATGGTGATGCCCACTGTTTCTAATTGAGAGGGGGCTTAGATCCCTTGGGATATATGGGTGGAACTAGCTTGCTTAGAGGTGCAGACATTCTTTGCTCCTTGGGATAGGTGTTGTCCATTACCATCTCCTTATTAGTTGTTCTACATAGGTCCAATGAACTGGAGAGTAAGTGTTGAAACTCTACTTAGATTAAGCGTTCAACTGGCACATGAACAGACCAAAAACATAATGCTCTGGCTCATGTATTTAACAAGGATAGTGCCAACACATGGCTTTATGTAAATAACATTTAGTGAAGAGCCACATGTTGGGAATCTACAAATGAGGCTAACTCTTTTACACTGGGGAGCATAAATTCCAAAGTAAGGTCTACTGACAGGGTGCCAAATTCCTGAGATTCCCTGCACTATTTACAGTGTCTAGATATCTCTAGAACCATCAGGATCCCTACTGTTTGAGGCACTGTTTACTGTAACAGATAGTGAGATTCTGCTGAGATAAGCATAAGCATAACCTCTGGAATGACCACCAGACTCACTTTAAAATCTCTTAATCATAAAATTTCATCTGCACTGAATATTTCCCCTTTTTGGCCAAGGTCTTTTTCAGAGACATTGCTAGTTGGCATTTGGTCATAATACATAGGTGCCAGTGAAGTTGAATTTCTTTTTATATATTGTATTTTGTATTTGTAATTTGAATTTCTTCCTAAGTTAGGATTCTGTTTATATCTTTTGCAGATTTTTAAATTCAGCTTATGCTTTCTTATTTTGTGGTGTTAATATTAATTTCTACATTTGTATACAAATCTTTTATCAGATGTGTTTTGTAAGTATTTTTCCAAATCTGCATGTTTTCTTACAACCCCTTACCAATGTCTTTCACAGAGTAGATATTTTACATTTGAATAAAAACTGACTTATAAATTTTAATCTCTCATGAATCATGCTTCCATTACTATGTCTAAAAACTCTTTTCCAACCTGTGGGCCCTTAGATTTTCTTCACATTTTAGTCTAGCACTTTCACAATGCATTTTACTTTAAAATGGTATGATTCATTTTGATTTAATTTTTGTGAAATGAATTCAATCAGTGCCTAAGTTCCTTTTTTATTTGGCATGAGTGCATCCTATTGTTACCATATTCTAACTAAGTTCTTGGCTATGCTGCAGAAGTGAATTTCAAGAACACGCCAGGTGAGTTAGGCCAGTAATTAATTCAGGTAGGAAGGGAAGAGAAATGGGAGAAAATAACAGAGCAGGGCCCCAGCAGGTAGTGAGGAAGGGGCTGAAAAGGGATGAAGAGGGCTAATTTACAAGCTACAATTCCCCATTATAGATTATAAGTCCCGAGGGTAACTTGCATGGCCACATGGCAGAGGAAAAATGATGAAAGTGACATGCAGAAGGCAAGACGGGTCAATAGGCAAAAAGCTAGGCAAGAGCAAGCTCAAACCTCATGGTTTGCTTTTAAACTGCTAGTTATCCACCCCTTTGCTAATGGCAGGGGAGGGGGTTTCAGCTGTTTGCTCTTTGGATTGATTACCCTGCCCATCAATCCCTTAGTGAGGACCCAGTGATAAAGTTCCTAGGGAAGATCCAGGCTTTTCCATATTCTCAGGAAGGAGGCTTTGTTCTGGGTAGCAAATCCCAGGGTGAGATTCCTCCAGCAGCCATCATTAGGGGGTTTTGATGTCCATGTGGGCTCTGTCAGGTTCTAGATCCATCTATTCCCTATCTTACTAGCCTGCTTCACTTTTGTTCCAACACCACTTCTTGAAAAGATCATACTTTCTACACTGAATTACCTTTGTCCTCTGTGAAACATCAGTGGAACACATTTGTGTGGGGTCATTTGTCCATTTCACCAAAAAGATTTTTTAAATTATTGTGTTTTTATAATAACTGTTACAACCAAATAACATGGTTCCTACTACTTTGTTCTTCTTTTCTATTTTGTCACAGGGTACAAAAACATGGTCATAATGTTTGTTGCTTAAAATAAAGTCTGAGAGAATTTATCATGGAAATTATTGCCTTGGCAAAGTGTATTCTATTATGACCAAGGGTTTCTAGCCATCACAACTATCAAGGAGAAGCAGGAACATATGTTTTCCCTATTTTCAGAAAAGGGTACTAGATCTCTATAAAATCCATAAAAATATTAACTTAATGTAATTACAATACAAACAGTACCATTTATTATATTTTTCTGATTATGGCTTGAGGCTAAATTGCATTGTATTGAATAACTCCTCAGGAAATTCATCATCCACATGGAAACAGAAAACCAAACATATGCTTTAGAATTCATCCTCCTGGGGCTCTCAGAAAATACAGAGGTGCAGCCCCTCCTCTTTGGATCGTTCCTGTCCATGTACCTGGTTACATTCATTGGCAGCCTGCTCATCATCCTGGCCATCATCTTGGACTCCCATCTCCACACACCCATGTACTTCTTCCTCTCCAACCTGTCTTTTACTGATATCTGTTTCACCTCCACCACGAAACCAAAGATGCTGCTGAACATTCAGACAGGCAACAAAATCATAACTTTTGAAAACCGTCTCACCCAGATGTATTTTTTCATGCTTTTTGGACAATTAGATAACTCCTTCTTGACTGCAATGGCCTATGGCCGCTTCGTGGCCATCTGTCACCCCCTGCACTACACAGTCATCATGAACCCCTGGCTCTGTGGCCTCCTACTGCTGGTATCCTGGTTATTGAGTGTTTTGGACTCTCTTTTGCATAACTTAATGGTTTTACAATTGTCTTTTTGTACAGAGATGGAAATGCCCTACTTTTTCTGTGAACTTAATCAGGTAGTCAGACATGCTTGTTCTGACACCTTCCTCAATGACCTTGTGATGTATTTTGCAGGTGGACTTCTGGGGGTTATACCACTCACTGGGATCTTTTTCTCTTACTATAAAATTATATCCTCAATTTTGAGAATCTCAACAGCTCGTGGTAAATATAAAGCATTTTCTAATTGTGGATCTCACCTCTCAGTAGTGACCTTGTTTTATGGTAGGTATTGGAGTGTATCTTAGCTCTGCTGCTACCAAAAACTCAAAGGCAAATGCAATAGCCTCAGTGATGTACACAGTGATTACTCCCATGTTGAACCCCTTTATTTACATTCTTAGAAACAAGGACATAAAGCAGGCCTTTAAAAAGCTGGGAAACATTCTGTCTATAAAAGGATACTTTGTCTCAAGTTTACAAAAGTGCTCATGATTAACAGAGATCAAACACTAGAAGATTCTTTTTTCGAAAATGAAATATTTTGTTGTCTTTTTTTGAAGATACATAGATAATGCAAAATGCAACATTAAAAATATGAGGTTCCCATATATACCACTCCCCACCCCACCCTCACTCCTCTCACACCAACAACTTATGGTTGTGTGGATTATCATTTGCATTGTAGTTTGCAACTCCCCACAGTCCATTCAATGGCTTATGGCATGATATGTAATGTCCTTCATCTATCCGTACTATATCATTCAGGACAACTTCAAGTCCTAAAAATGCCTCCATGTCACACATCTTCCCTCTCCCAGCACTCAGCAACTCCCACAGCCACTGTCTCCAGACAGACTAGTGTGTCAAATCCTCAGCATTGTTGCAAGTATCTGTGAATCATGTATTTCAGGCAGTGAAGCTTGGTTGTCACTGTGGGCCCCAAGGGGTGGGGGAGAGAGGAATAGAATAGATGGAAGATGGGACAACTGGGGGCAGTGGAAGTGTTCCACAAGATTATGCAGTGATGGATATAGGCCTTGTTAAATTTCACCAAAAAATTAAATGTAAACCATAGTACAACCAAATTTTTATAAAATTGTACAATCTAAAATATAAACCATAATGTAAACCATAGTGAAACCATGGTTTGTATCTATGTTTCAATATCTGTTCATCAGCTATAGCAAATATATGCACATTAAAAAGATAATTGCAGGGGGAAGAGAGAAAAGTGTTTGATGTTGGCATATCAGATTCCCTTATATTGTATATGTGACTTTATTGTGATCTAAAACTTTTTTGAAGACATTATAATTTTTTTTAAACAAAGGATGAAGACCCTGAGAAAAGAATGGTTAGAGAGCTTTTCTACTGTAACATACACAGCAACACCTATTACAGTGATGAAGGCAAAATGTAAAATATATTTTATGATATTTTGCATTTTAATACCCTGATTTATTTTTTACTTTTAGTTTTTCTTAAATATAGAATAAAAATATTCTATTTTTTATCTTTAAACCTATCACTAATATTTCATTTTCCTGTTAATTGAGTTTAGAAATATATTAGCATATAGTTTTGAAGAAGTTTTGGATCACAGAGTGTTTCAACAATTGCAGGGCAGGAGCACTGGTGTGGGATGTCATTGATGGGGGATGCATGGGCAGAGGGCAGTTCTCCAGGGCATTCATGCAGGGTATATAAATATATTTTGGATATTAATTGTCATATTAGGTAGAGTTTGACATGACAACTGAGGAAGTGCTGAGTTCCTATTCTGGGAAACTATGTTGCACTCCCCAGTTGAGGAGCAACTATCCCCCAAGTGAAAGAACAAAGACCAGTGAAGAAGGATGGTCCAATGATGGGCCCTTGATACTGATGACAATGCTTATGAGCCTGTGTGCTTGAAATTTCAACTAGGTCTAGAGATGCAAGGTGCCTAAGAGTAACCTCCTGAGAGCCTCCATGTTGCTCAAATGTGGCCACTCCCTAAGTCAACTCAACATTACTTTCCCTCCAGCATGGGACATATCCGCTGGGTTGAGAATCCCTGGTGCTGAGGAATTACTACCAACCACCAGCTCGTGATACAATTAAAAAAATACCTTGAATAAAAAGGGGAAATGGGAATGACAAATGAGTTCATATGGCTAAGAGACTTCAAAATGAGTCAGGTCTTCAGATGAGTTTGGACTTATGCATCTTTCAGCAGGATCTCAGAGACAGCCTAAGTAGGTACTACCCCAGGTAGTGGTTCTCCTGAGGACTACAGAGACACCTCATTCCTATGGTCATGGCAGATGATTCTGGAGTTCGGTGCCTTGCCAGAAGATACTACTTTGGAATTTGTACCCTGAAGTGTGATAGAGTTGGACTCAGATGTGATCTTTCTACATGTACCTCTCTGTCACTTTTACTCAACCTTTTGTTGGTGCTGGGGTTGTTGTATGGTCAGGAGACTTGAATGAGCTTCAGGAGAGTTGCAACACCTGCTCTCCAATTCATTGGATTTGCCAGTGTCAGCTAACAGGGAGGTGAGGATGGTCAACCACCATACCAGGGAACCAAGAGAGTCTACAAGTGCAAGCAGGAGAATTCCACCCATCAGCCATGTGGGATCTAAGCCAACTTTCAATTTAGAGGTGGAGTGGACATCACCATCCCAGGGTACACAAGGTGGAGGAATAAAATATGGATTAGAGGAGATCTTAATCTAGGTACTTTGTAAGTGTATAGAGAGATAATCTTGCATTTGCCTAATAAAAACTTACATTTGTTTCATTTTGGTATATCACGGATTCCTATTTCTTTTGTATTATTTTACATCATGTGTTCCCTCATTGTATTCCTGGATTCAGGATTGAAGATAGAAACTGCTGCCTGGATTTTCAGCAGTAAAATATTTCATTCAGTTTATTCTGTATATATAAAATTATAGCAGGTGCTGGAGGGATGAAAGTGTATTGCAGTCACTCCCAGATGAAAGAAACTGCTTGTGTTTTATGGTGTTAGTGAAAAATAAGCTCTCCTAGCAAAGGCTCTGTACCACCTACCAGGGCTTGTTCATTAGTTCCTGAAAGAGGTCACATCCTGAAATGGAGATGTCATCTGATTGCTTTATAGTACTCCACGTTCCATCTCCAATATGTGCCTTTCTCCTGCACCTTCAAAATCATAATTCAAGTGAGATTGTAATCAACAACACAATCCCTGATTCTTCAAACAATGATGGTTTCAATAATTTCTATCATTCTTCCAGTGATGTAAGTTTGCCCTTTAAAAAATATTTCCATATTGAAGGATATTATCTGGAAATTTTTTTCAGCACTCCATACGATAATTGTCCTCATTTAAGGGTCATAAAAAGCAAATATGTGTTTTTCTGCCTTTCCTACTATATCTTATTCTTATATTAAACCCAGATATTAAGACATAATTTCAGACTTTTATGTAAGCTTGCTGTTTTCTTCTGGGTAGACTAAGGTGAATGCTTCATTCGTCAACTGATTTCCTTGCCATCACTACAAATGGCAAACCAGAGTGGCATTTTGAAGGTAATGATTTCTCTGAGCTAATGGTCATATTTGAAGATGTTAATAATTGCTTACATATTTGTATTCACTTCAAATTCTTTGACAAAGCTGTGAATTCATTTTCACTTGTAATTTATTGATACACAGGTTCAGTCTCTGATGTGAGTCATATACTTATCAGAACTGAAATTTTCAGGAAAAGATATTTCATTCATGCAGTTTTATAAAATGTCTATGTTTTGATTACACCTTAATCTGAAAATTAAAAATCCTCACCTTGTCACTTTTTTCTGGAATTCTCTCCAGTGCAAGTAAGAGCCCCACCTTATTCCACATTAACTTGAATTAGAATTCTCAGTAAAATCATTTTTCACATAAACCAGTTTGTCAATACCTTTCCTAGGTGCTTTCTTTAAATGTTACTGCAAACAATATATTGTGAATCATTTTTTCCAAGCTATACAAGAGCAATTATGTACATTTACCACATGGAAATAGTGTCAGTGGTCTTCTCACTCCCAACAATTTGATGCATCATTTCCCAGTTGCTACCCTGCAAGACTGCTATTTTGTAATCAGTTCTGGTACAAAATAGTTTACATGAAAGGCTTATTTTTGAGCAGAAATCTCTTTCCAAATAAAAGCTTTTAAGAATTTTTACTTTAGTCCATTGTACATTATAATAACTAGATATTATTATTCTATTATAGATGTGTTATTATAGTAATTAAAGAATTTTATCATTGAAATAAAGGCATTGGCCACCAGAGGTTCTGAGGGGAGGGAAGGGAAGAATAAGGAGTAATATGGAGACATTTTGGAGACATAAGAATTCTCCTACATGACCTTTCAATGATGGAAACAAGGCCATTATACATTTTGTCACAGCCTATAAAATTGTCTGAGACTGAGGGTAAACTATAATCTACAGTGTAGTCCATGGTTAGTAGCAATGCTTCAATATGTGTCCTTCAATGTTAACAAATGTACAACTCTAATGAAACAAGTTGTTAATGTGGTAAAGTGTGGGATCTTGAGGGGCTGGAGCCTATGGGAATCTCCTGTATTTTTAATGTAACATTTATGTAATCTAAAGCTTCTTTAAAAATAAAAACATTAAGAAAATTTTGAAAAAGAATCTTGAGAAAAAACGTGGTAGTCATGAACACTCATGTTACTGAAGAAACTAGAGTTATGTCTTTCAATATTTGGAAGTATGGAAAAGAGTGTAAAACAGTCCAGCTAAGAAAGGTGATACTTCTGTTATAATCAGGAACACTGTATAATCAAGAAGACTCCACTGGAATTATTGACCACACAAATATGCCCCCTTTCTGAAGTCAGGGAGAAGCAGGCTCATGTCTTCAGTATTGATTAAATAGGCACCACCACCTGCAGTTTCCCCATCTGGAGGACAGGAATACAAACCAGAAAGAGGGAGAAAAGACTGCTAAGAATAACCTACCCTACTGAAGTCACACCCTAAGAAGACTCAGTTGTGGATTCCAAACTTACTTACACTTTGATTGTATTTATGAAGTGAGGGTGATTGGTATCTTTCAAAATCCCCTAAGAAACTTCCTGTTTCCTTTCTAAATATTTAGCTGGTACACTGATTCATAAGGTAACATTTTTATTAAGCAAATATCATATGTGAGTGATGGAGACCTTTTCTACTCTATTATATTCTTCTCGAACTTATGTTATTACAAAGATCTTTTCTTATTTCCCCATTCCTGCATCTTCTCTTTTCCTTTAAAATAAAAAAGTATTCCTGGTTTTGTCAGTAGAATTTTATTCTTCTCCAGGATCCTAAAATATGTGAAAACAATGATTCACTCTAAACTGAGGGTAAAATTTGTTCTCATGTAAAACAAAGTTTATTCCTTAAGAGTCTATAAATGGCTATAAGGGGAAAAAAGCATCATATTGTCTTTTATCAGTGAAACTTAAGTACAGTTAGGTTTTTTTAAAAAGGGAAACCTTGCAGAGAGTTCCTAAAATATAGATTTCATTGAAAGACACTTCTATAATTTCAGGGAGAGATAAACACCAAGTTACAGAGGGAAAAACTGTTTTTTTTCCTGGATAAGTGGGGGATTTATTTGCTGTCTGAAAACCATGAAATATATGTTACATAGAAGGAGGGCAAGATACATTTTGAGTGATCTGTGTTCTGTTTAACTGAATGCTTTATGAGTAGAATAAATACTTTGGGACCCTAACATGAGAAATTTAGAAAAGATGAATACTGCCAATTGAAGATTTACTGTCCAGAGTGGGGAAGTGAGAATAAACACACCCAGGTCCAAGGAACATCATTTAAATCAAGAGAAAGTAGAAAACTGTAACAGAACGCTTACCTATTATAATGCATTGTAATAAGGTAGCCCATGCCTAAGTGAGTATATTTCAAACATAGGAGCAATTACTCCTCCCTCCACTGCCAAGAACTGAGTTTGCAAGAGAAGCAAATTCTAGAGTAACAGTATTGAATGAGAAGGTCCTGGATTTCACATTCTAATGTCTTTCTCCAATGTCACACTTCCCATTTCTCCTCATTTCCAGATCATCCCTCTCAGAAGAATTGGAAGCACCTGCATATTAATAGCTCTGAGATACATCATCCTAAGTGTGGTTATATATATATTTTTTTCATTTCCTGAATGAAAATATTTTGTATTTATTTATTATCCAAGAAGGAAAACATCAGTGGAACAATAAATCACTGAAATCAACCTGTAGATCTGTTTCACTGTGCAAAGAAAATATGAAAGGGAATGTTTTACTGGCAATAAATGGAGGGACATGGATAAAATGTCAAGTGTAGTAGGTCCACAGATATAAATTTGGTTTATTTTCCATTTCTGTTTCAGGATTAGTGGGTCTTTGATTCCGATGGTAGATAAATTTCTCCCATTCCTACTTGGAAATTTTACATTTTCATCATTGTACATTTTAGCTTCAGAGGTTCTATTTATTTAATTATTGAAATATACCATTTAATATAATTGCAATATTCTTTTTAATCTTCTAAAACTCATTAAAAAGTGTTGTTTCATATTCTCTGAATATTTTCAAAATCTGAAAAACTTAAAAGCTTTTATTCCTATTGTCTGTCTTTTTTTCTGTCTTTTAGTCATGATAACTTGCTTTCTTAGGGTCTGTATAGATATTTTTAATTTTTGAAAAGATACTTAGATTACACAAATATCATATGAAAAAGATAGGGGATTCTAATATGCCCCACTCCCCACACTTCCCACATTTGCCCACATGAACAACATCTTTCATTAGCGAGGTACATTCATTGCAATTGATGAACAAACTGTGGAGCATTGCCACTAAGCATGGACAAATGTTTACATTGTAGTTTACACTCTCTTCGACATAATTCCATAGGTTATGGCAAGATATATAATGGTTTGCATCTGTTATTGCAATGTCTTTTAGGACAATTCCCAATTCCAAAAAATGCCCCTGTCTTATAACTTTTTACTGTTTCCTACCCTCAGAACCTCCAGTGACCACTACCTTCAGATTCCCTACATGTGGCTTTTCTGTCCTTTCATTTGTACTTGTAATTAGTACTAGAGTTTGTAGGTTTATGTACAAGTGACTTAAGTTTGGGGGCTGCCCATGTGCCAGCTGGGCCCTGAATCTCAAGAGATTTGCAACACTTACTCTCCAGTTCATTGCTTTCACCCAAGACAACAGGCAAGGGGGTGATGATGGACAACTACATACCAAGTAACAGAGAAAGCCTAAAACTGCAAGCAACATAGTCCCATCCATCAGCTCTAAAGGATCACAGCCCCTCTCTATTAGATGTGGAGCAGACATCACCATCCCAGAATCCTCTGCTTTGGGGAATGAAATTTGGACTAAAGTAGACTTACTGGTATCTTACTATGGACTTATTGTGATTCTAGCAATGTAAGAATTTATCCATTGATATACTGAGTTTTAAAATTCTGCTGTTTAATTTGAGGACATATTTGTGTGAATTCTTCGAGGTCTCAGTGGAAAAGAGAGGATTCACGTTTTACATTATTTGGAAATTAGCAAGCTAAAACAATTTAATGTTAAGTTGTGCACCTTGAGCCTTTAAGGTCACAAAGCTTCTGTGATTTCAGACTGCATGCTGGATCCTCATTCAGAGAGCTTTGGCACTTGTAGCACCATGGTCAGGAGAAGTGTGTCTCTTCATACACATACTTGATTAATGTATTTATACTTTGTTAACCTTTACAATGCAACTATAATTCTAAGGATCCATCTTTTATACAGGAATCTCTTACCAGAGTTCCCACTTAGGATAATTTTCTAATTCATTTTCATATAGAACATATTTAGTAATATGGAATCTCAAATTCCTTAATGTGGACAGTCTCTCAAAACTGCAGCTGGCATTTGAAATCCACTACACATCACAGTCCATTTTATTATTTATTTTGTGGCTAAACTAATTCATTCTGTTAGGCCAGATTTGGGATGAATTTGAAATATTCAGGGAAATTTGTAGGTGTGAATCCTCATATTTTAAAAAATAACACATCAAAAACCTATCTACAGGGAAGCAGACTTGGCCCAGTGGATAGGGCATCTGTCTACCACATGGGAGGTCCCCATGGGAGGTCTGCAGTTCAAATCAGGGCCTCCTTGACCTGTGTCCAGTTGGCCACACACAGTGCTATTGCATGCAAGGAGTACCATTCCACGCAGGGGTGTCCCTGCATAGGGGAGCCCCATGCGCAAGGAGTGCACCCCATAAAGAGAGCCACCCAGTGTGAAAGAAAGTTCAGAGCGCCCAGGAATGGCACCGCACACACGGAGAGCTCACGCAGCAAGATGACACAACAAAAAAGAAACACAGATTCCCATGCTGCTGACAACAACAGAAGCGGACAAAGAACATGCTGCAAATAGACACAGAGAACAGACAACTGGGCGGTGGGGGCAGGGAGGAAGGGGAGAGAGAATTTTTTTTAAAAAGCCTAACTACAGATTTGTGGGAAATAGAAAAAGAAGGGCAAACTGTACCTAAATCTAGAAGAAGGAGAAAAGCAATATAGATTTCAGTGAAGAGAAATGAACTAGAGTATAGAAAAAACAATTGTGTGAACCAATGAAATTGTTTCTTGGAAAAGATCAATAAAATAGAAAAGGTTTATTTAGATTGAAAAAGAAACAAGAAAGAGGATGTAAATTACCAAAATAAAAAATGTAATCAGGGATGTTGCTAAATATTGCTGACATTAAAGGGATTATGAATTAAATCTATGAATAATTGTCTACTGAAATCTAGAAAATAGAAGAAATGGACCAATTCCTAAAAACATGCAATTTATCTAAATTGACTGAAAAGAAATAGATCTCAACAAAAACATAATGAGTAAAGAAATTCAATTAGTTATCAAAAACTTCTCAAAACTAGAAGTCTAGGATCAGACATCTTCCAAAATGAAATCTATGAAATATTCAAAGAAGAATTAATGACGATATTTTTCATAACCTTCCAACTTGAAGTCAAGATACATATAGCTTCCAAACTCATTCTATGAGACTAAAGTTATTTTGATGCCAAAACTACATAAAGCATATCAAAGAAAGTAAAGCAAGGAGCAATTTCTCTCATAAATATAGATGCAAAGCACTTAACAAATACTAGCATGTCAAATCCAAGAGAATATTACAAGAATTACCCACTAAGACAAAATGGGATTCAAAATGAATGTTCAACTTAAGAAAATCAATGTAATATACCCATTAACCTAATGAAAAGGAAATCACATGAAAATCTAAATTGATGCAGAAAATGTGAATGATAAATTCCAACACCTTTTCATGATAAAAATACTTAGAAAAATAAGAATATAAATAATTCCCTAAACAGAATAAACAAAATATATAAGAAAACACAGGTAATCTTATCCTCAATCCTGAAAGAGTGGAAGTTATCTCTTTGAGATCTGGAACAAAACAAGGATGACTGCTTTCAATATTGCTATTCAGTATTATACTGGAAGTTAAGAAATTAGGCCATAAAACTAAATAAAGTCTACCCAATTTAGAAAGAAAAAGTAAAATCATCTGTTTTAAGAAATGTGGTGATCCTTATCTATATCATGACAAGCTGCCCCAAGAAAACCCTAGAGATCATAAATGAATTCAACCAAATGAAACCTATCAGGTTTACATGAAAAAAAAAGTTTTATATTATACAACAGAAAGAACATTCTTAAATGGACAATAAAAAAATCCACTCACCATACCATCTAAAAGAAGAAAATGCATAGGAATAACTTTAACTAAAAAGGATGCACAATGAAAACTTCCAAAAAAAAGTTGAATGAAATAATAAAAGAACTAAGTAAATGGCAAGGTATTCTGTGTTCATGAATAGGGAGAATTAGTATTGTTAAGATGTCAGTACTACCCAAAGTTATCTACAGCTTCGATGTAATTCCCATCTAAGTCCTAAGAGCCTTTTTAGCAGAAATGGAAAAGCTGATCCTGATATATGGAAATATACTCCAGGAGGATTCCAGTACCATCTTATTATGTTGCATTTACTTATTTGCTTATCTCATGCCTTCTAAAGTCTGTGAGCTGTTTGAGCAGAAGCAAAATATCTCACTCTTCTATTCATTCCCAGAATATAACTTACTATTTACCATACAGTATTGTTGAATAAATATTTGTCAAATGATTAAGAAATAAATGATTGAGTGATTTGCACATATATTGCTAAGTTTTGGGGAGAATGGAGAAGAAGTGAGAGAAAAGGAAATCTTGTTGAGAGAGGGAAGTCCCATGACTCCAAAGGAGACAGATTGGAAACAAGATATTTTAGTGTACCCAGAATCTTTTTTACTATCAGTGATAGAGAAACCATTTTGGGAAACCTTGTAATATTAGAGTTCACATCTAAAGAAAGGTGACTTCCTACAGGGAAGGAAGGTGTTCAGTGGGATAAGAGATGGACATGATTCTTATCTGTCTTCTGAGGGTCAAAACTGGCATGAGTTTGCTTTGTAGTTTTCTTTCTTACCTCCAGAGAAGTATGTATCTTATCAAGAAGAGAGACAAAAGAATAATTCATTAATGAGTTTCATGGGAATGAAATCCCTAAAGGTCTCTGTGGCAGGTTGATACTATTTATGAATTCCAAGAAGAGATTTCAATTATGTTTGTAAACTGGTCCGTTCCTCTGTATATGATACCCTTTGATTGATTTAAATTCATTTTTTTTACATTTACTTAATTAAATCAAGATTAGAGCTTTGATTTGATCATATCACTGGCGGTACTCATGGTTGAGTCCCTGCCCCCTTGGTGTCCTATATAAATGAACACTCACTCATGAAGATACACTGGAGAAGACACACAGCGGAACATAATTTCATAGATAGAGATTTTTGTTTCACTGCTTTTTCTTTTTCTAAAATTTTGGGAAGAATCCGGTTCAACACATGCCATTTAGTCATCAAACAATATGAAGAACTAAATATGAATTTGGGAATGAAGAATTGAGTGACACATTGTTTCTTTTATAAAAGATTATATCTAAACAATTTAAGAGACATAGAAATGAGTACATGCAATATCCTGAGCTGGCTCTGAATTCCTAGTGAAGAGGGTCTAGAACTTTGGACTCATCCTGTGTTGTGTGAGTTAATGAAGGCATCATATGGGACCTCATGATTGAACTGAGCCTTGAAGGAGGAATTGGAATAATTCCATGAGGATGTGGAGGTAGAAGCACAACAAAAAGAGATAAGAGGGACACAAATGTGAGTTCAGTATAACCATAGGATGTGGTGCAGTTTTAGAAATATTTCTGAATATCTGATGAACAATAATGGGCATTCATGAAAAGTTGAAAATGAGCCTTGTAAAAGAGAGTCTTGTATTCTGTCCACAAATTGAATCTTTATGTTTGAGGTTATTGGAGTCTGTGTATGGTTTAGAGACAGTGATGTTCATGAAAACCCTTGCCAAGTAGAAAGATTTCTCTGGGTTAATATGACTCTATCTGTTGTAAAAACTTTGGAAAGAGGATAAGGGATGAAAATAGAAGAGTGGATGCATGGAAGGAGGTGTGATGAGTTAGCATATGTGGGGTTGAATCATAAAGTTTTCACTATTAAAGCTTGGCATAATGTCAGTCATTTCATGTTTATCATTTTATTTAGTTATTCCAATTACTCTGTGAAATCGGAGTAATTTTCCAATGCATATAATTGTGTCGGTATTGAATCTTGGAGTTTTATGATCCCAGGAATTTGCATTTCACTAAAAATTTTACTTCTTAATAAACTTAATATTTAGAACAGTTTTAGAGTTGCAAAAATCCTATAAGGATGTTATAAATAGTTTCCAAGAACCTCTTACCCTCTTTCCCCTGTTTGTACCATCTGCCATCCAAAATAACACCTTTTATTTATTTGTCATAACTTCTTAGTCACTTTGTGATTGTGGCAGCTTCTCAGACTCTTCTTGGTTTTGATAACCTGGATACTTTTGAGGAGTGTAGGTAAGATATATTGTAAAGTTTCCCTCAGTTTGAATTTTCTGATGTTCTTCTCATGATTAGACTGAGCTTATGGGTTTTTGGAAGAATGCACCAGAAATAAAGTATCATTTTCATACCATCATAACCAGGGTGCATCCTATCAACATGACTTATCATTGTTGATATTGACTTCTTTCAGCAGTGTTTTGTGGTTCCCCAGCATAAAGTTCCTCATATCTCTAACCTTCCTTATATCACCTTTGGGAAGAAGTCACTAAGTGAAACCCATACTTCAAGAGTGGGATTTTTCTCCATGGCCTTGAAAAAGTAATATCTACATAAATTATTGATTTTTTTCCTGCAAGAGAGATTTGTCTCTTCTTATTTACTTAATCAATTATTTATTAATATCAGGATGAACTCATGAAATTTATATGATACTTTTAGTAGTGATACAATATTACTCTTCTTGTTTAATTTGTTCCACTTTTGGCCATGGGGGTAAAATGTCAGCTGTACTCTTTATCTGTAGTATAACCCCATCATTGAGAGTTTTATTTTAGCACATATTTACTCTATGGTACTATAAATTGTGCCAGTCATTTCTTGCATGTTTCTCTCCTAGAGTCAACAATTTCTCCAAGAAGACACTTATTGGATAATGGTGATAAATTCCATGTTCTGAGTTCCATGGTACTGTGCCTTCTAAGGCCTCTCTGAAGAGAGCGTGAGGAAACATATGTGTGTATATACATGTTTATAAATATGCCTACATATAACACTCTATATTTACTGATACATGAGTTAATAAATCTAAACTATTAACATATAGAACATTCTAGTCTCCTCCCTTGCTTATCTATAATCACCTAATTCACAGTGTGAAAAATATTCCCTCATCTGTCAACTATCTATGAAACTTGATTCCAGTGCAAATGCATAGAAGTATTAGAATTGTTAATCCATACATGGTGGGTTGGTACATTGTTAATTATAGAACTGTACTTTCATAGTTTCTTTAGGCTTTATTTTACAGAGTCCATTCATATCTAATATTACTTCTTTTTTTAAAGTTTAAAACATATCATTGAAAATGTCTTTAAAGATAATTAATTATGAAAATAATACACATTTATAGGGAATGAGTAGATTTTTTCCAAAATGTTACACTGAAAAAATATAAGACGTTCCTTTACACCCCACTCCCCACCCCCAATTGCATCATTTTTAATTGTATTGATACATAGATCACAAATTACATCAAAAAAATAAGAGGTTCCCATAAACCCCCTACCCCACTCTTGCCACATCAACAACCTCATTCATCATTGTGGTTCATTTGTTGCATTTGGTGAATACATTTTGGAGCACTGCTGTACCACGTGGATTATAGTTTACATTTTAGTTTACACTCTCCCCCAGTCCATTCAGTAGGTTATGGCAGGATATATAATGTCCAGCATCTGTCCTTGCAATATCATTTAGGACAACTCCAAGTCCCAAAATTGTCCCCACATCACCTCTTTTCTTCCCTCTCCCTGCCCTCAGCAACTACTGTGGCCACTTACTCCACATCAATGCTCAATTTCTTCCATTGCCAGTCACAACAATGTGTGCGTAAGTGGCTCTCTGAATCTTGAAGTTTCAGAATCAGCAAGGCCAACTCTTTCTTCATCATCTCTCAACACTCTATTCTTAAAAAACTTTTTATATTTTATGGAAGTATATCATTCATACATTAACATGCACACTAAAGATTGTGATCTTACAAAATATACATACATAACATCACACAGGTGTCTCATACATCACCCTTTCACCAACTCTTTGCATTGTGAAACATTTGTTACAAACTGTGCATGAACATCATCACAATATTACTACCAACTATAGTTCCTATCTTACATTTGGTGTATTTTTTCCCCAACCCATATTATTTTTTAAATATATTCTTATTACAAATATTGTGAACTTGCAAAACAATCATACAGATGTGTAAATTTCCCATACAATTCCACACCCTTGTTGAACATTTGTTACAGATTATGAGACAATATGACCAGACTATTACTACCAATCATGGTCCATTAGCATTCTTTTTTTTAGAGTCATGCAAACCTTTATCTTTCTTTTTTTTTTTTTGATTTATTTATTTATTTATTTATTTCTCTACCCTTCCCCAGCCCGACCCCAGTTGTCTGTTCTCTGTGTCTATTTGCTGTGTCTTCTTTGTCCGCTTCTGTTATTGTCAGCAGCACAGGAATCTGTGTTTCTTTTTGTTGTGTCATCTTATTGTGTCAGCTCTCTGTGTGTGTGGCACTATTCCTGGGCAGGCTGCACTTTCTTTCACGCTGGGCAGCTCTCCTTCTGGGGTGCTCTCCTTGTGCATGGGGCTCCCCTACATAGGAGACTCCCCTGCATGGCAGGGCACTCCTTGTGTGCATCAGGACTGCACATGGGCCAGCTGCACATGGGTCAACGAGGCCCAGGGTTTGAACTGCAGACCTCCCATGTGGTAGATGGATGCCCTAACCACTGGGCCACGTCCTCTGCCCATAGCATACATTTAGCACACTTTTTCCATACACCTCCTTTATCAACACAGTACAGCTTGACATTTATGCAAGAATATTATAGTATTGCTGTTAACCACAGTCTATAGGTCACACTAATTGTAGTTTTCCATGTATATACAATAGTGATATACATCTGCTCTAGTTCACAGAAGAACTTGCTTGTATTTGCACCCTTAACCACAATTCTCAACTGCCTCTGGGTTTACTGTGTATTTCAGTCCTTCAGGTATTCTTTTATTTTTTTTAAAGGTTTATTTATTTATTTCTCCCCCCACCCTGCCCCAGTTGTCTGTTCTCTGTGTCTATATCCTGTGTGCTCTCCTTTGTCCGCTTCTGTTGTTGTTAGTGGCACGGGAATCTGTGTTTCTTTTTGTTGTGTCATCTTGCTGTGTGCTGCCTGCCATTCCTGGGCAGGCTGAAATTTCTTTTGCACTGGACGGCTCTCCTTATGGGGCTCACTCCTTGCGCATGGAGCTCCCTTATGCGGGGACACCCCTGCGTGGCAGGGCACTCCTTGTGTGCATCAGCACTGCACATGGGCCAGCTCCACATGGGTCAAGGAGGCCTGGGGTTTGAACTGTGGACCTCCTATGTGGTAGATGGATGCCCTATCCACTGGGCCAAGTCTGCTTCCCTCTCAGTTTTTCTTTAGCTTTCTTTCTATTGACATTTACTTCCTCAGACGAACTTTTTCAGCCACAATCCCATTTATAATCCAGTTACTACTCACTATAATGTGTTATTATCAGCTCTATCCATCACTACACTTTTAAGTCCAGTTAATTAAAACTTCTACAGGAGGAGGCAGGGCAAGGTGGTGTCTGAGTGAGTGCAACTGCAAAGAAGCAGCAAAGTGGTGTTGGAGTCTTGCCGGAGCAGGCTGTTTCAGGACCTTGCAAGGCAGGTGGTGTATGGACGTCTGTTTTTTAGAGACAGTGACAGAAGTAGTGCTTGCTAAAGGTAGAATTGCAGGTTACAAGCACAGAGGTTGAAAGCTGTGGGGAGGCGGGACCCTTCCACTTATGGCTGGTGGCCACAATGTTCCCTGAGAACTGTCCGTTGTGTGGTGGTGTCCCTGGGCACCATGATCCCCAGATACGTGGTCCCCAGGTCTGTGTCCCCTAAGCTCCATAGCCCGCATTCCACACACCTACATACTCTGAGTCTGCAGTGTCCTGGGCTTCTGTTTCCCAAGTCCAGCACTTCTGGAGGTCCAGGATTGCCCAAGCCCTCCAGTTTTGGACTGACTCCATGAGTGGGAGGGATTCGGTAGAAGGTGCAGCAAAGGGGCCAAGCGAGTGAAGGTTCAATTTTCTGGTTCTCCCTCCCTCATTTTTCTGTGTATCTGTGCTTCGAGGAGCATATCAGCTGGCTTGGGGAGAGCCTGGGAAGAAAGGAGTAGTGAATCTGCTGACAAAACCCAATTCACCTAAATACCCTGTGATATGAAACTTGGTCTGGGAGAAGGTGGAGTCGGAAATCAACTAGCCCTCTCATAGCACACTTAAAAGAGAGGGACTGTAGGAGATGCTTTCCAAGTTTCCAATAGCATACTTGGGGTTCCTGGTGAGCTGTGGGTGCTCTCTCTCTGGAAAACAAAAGTCACTGTTTTCTGTGCAGAGCTGGTTCAACAAGGACCCACTTGAATCTCCTACTGGACCTCTCAGGCAGCTTTCCTGCTGCCCTGGGTGACAGGGAAGTAAGGAGGGGAAAGGGGGAGAATGTCAAATCCCTAAGCATTTTATTTAACTGCAAAGAGATACCTTGCTTGAAACTTTGTCTGGCATTTTATTGGGTTGTCTTCTTGTTTTCTTTCTCTTAATCCCCCAAGGTCCTTTTTCTCTTTCTTTTTCTTTTTTCTCTTTTTCTTTTTCTTGCTTACTTACCCCCTCCTTTTTGTCCCTATTTTCCTTTTCTTTCTTTCATCTCCTTTTTTAAATTTTTTAAAATATTAGGTGCTGCAGGGAGTGCTTCACATTTGCTGTATTTCCTCATTCTCCATTCCACTTTTGTGTGTATATTGATTTTGGTCACCAACACTATCCCCTTTCCTCTACATCTTTCTATCCTCCATCATTTATTGTTTCTCTTACATTACACATCTCTTTGTTTGCCCCCCTATTTTTCTGAATTTATTTCTAATACCTTTGTTCTGTTTTCTGTCTTATATTTACTCTTTATATTACTGTCCTTTTTTTACTCTTTCCCTCTCTCCTGAACACACTGGCCTTTTAATTCACACTATATTCCTCCCCATATTTAGTTTACTGTCTCATTATACATACACTACTTTTCATACTGTTATAAGTATACATACCTTACATGAGTCAAATATCCATTCTCCTAGATCACACATGGTTCCTCTTAATATTTATTATCAATGCTACTATTGTTCATTTTTCTTCTCTTACTCTTATGGCTTTCCCTGACCTTAATATTTTCCTTCAAGTGAACTTAGCCAACAACAAGGAAATAGAATAAGAAGAACAAAGTGACAAAGAGAAGAATTAACACACATGCAAAAACAACTAATTAAACACCAAACTAGACAAAGAAGATAAGCAACTGATTAAAACCATCAATATAAAATGATGACAAGACAGCAACAAAAAATTACAAACCAAAATAATAATCAGGAAAACATGCTCCAATCCAATGAACAAACTAAAATCAGGAAGAGTAACAGAACATCAAACAAGTAATTAAAGTTCTCAAAACATATATTAGGGACAAATTTGATGAGGTGGAGGAAGAGATTAAGAATATGAAGAAAACACTTAGAGAGAATACAAAAGAAATTGCAATCATACACAAAAAGATAAAAGATGTGATGGTGATGAACAGCACAATTCTAGAAATCAAAAATACACTCTCAGCAAATAACAGCAGACTCAAAGAGGCACAGAAAAGAATTAGTGGTGTGGAAGACAGTATATCTGAAATCAAACAGATAGTAGAAGTGATCGATAAAAAGAAAGAAAAATTCCAGCATGGATTTAGGGATCTGAATGACAATGGAAAACACACAAACATATACATTACAGGCATCCCAGAAGGAGAAGAGAAGGGAAAAGGGACAGAAGGGGTGTTGGAGGAAATAATGGCTGAAAACTTCCCATATCTACTGAGGGAGATGGATGTACATGTCCAGGAAGCACAATGCACTCCAAACAGCATAAATTCCAACAGGCCTACCCAAGACATATACTTGTACATTTACATGCTAGGCCACAGAAAAAGTCTCAATGAATTCAGAAAGACTGAAATCATACAAAATAATTTCTCTGACCACAGTAGAATGAATCTGGAAATCTTCAAGGGACAGAGACCAAGATTTGGCACCAAGATTTGGAAGTTAAACAGCACTCTTAGAAAAACAGTGGGTCAAGGAGGAAATGACAAAAGAAATTAATAACTACCTTAAAACTAATGAAAATTATAACACAACATATCCAAACTTATGGGATGCAGCAAAAGCAATACCGATAGGGAAATTTATAGCCATAAATTCATACATCAAAAAAGAAGAAAGAGCTAAAATTGAATAACTAATTGTACAATTGGAGGAATTAGTGAAAAAAACAACAAACTAAATACAAAGGAAGAAGAAAGAAAGAAAGAACAAAGATCAGCACAGAACTAAATGAAATAGAAAAAAAGAAAGCACTTGAAAAAATGAGCAAAACCAAGAGCTGGTTTTTTGAGATCAATAAAATTGACAAACCATTACCTAGACTAACAAAGAAAAAAAGAAGGAAGATGATGCAAATATGCAAAATAAGAAATGAGAAAGGAGATATCAACATTGACCCCACAGAAATAAAGACTATTACAAAAGGATACTTTGAAAAACTATATTCCAAGAAAAAGGACAATTTAGAGGAAATGGACAAATTCCTAGAAACACATAAGCAGCTTACATTGAAGAAAGAAGAAACTGATGATCTCAACAAAACAATCACAAGTAAAGAGATAGAATCAGTCATTAAAACCTCTCAACTAAGAAGAGCCCTGGGCCAGACAGCTTCACAGGTGAATTCTACCAAGCATTCCAGAAAAAACTAACACCAATCATGCTTAAACTCTTCCAAAAAATAAAAATACAAGGAACATTGTCTAACTCATTCTATGATGCCAACATTACTCTAATACCAAAGCCAAAGACACCACAAGAAGGAAAAATTACAGACCAATCCCTCAAATGAACTTAGATATGAAAATCCTCAAAGAAATACTTGCTAATCATATTCAACAATACACTAAATAAATTATACACCATGCCCAAGTGAGATTCATTCCAGGTATGCAAGGATGGGTCAACATAGGAAAATCAATTAATGTAATACACCATATAAACAGACTGAAGGAAAAAGAATCACATGATCATATCTATAGATGCAGAAAAAGCATTTGACAAAATACAGCACACTTTCCTAATAAAAACAATGCAAAAGATCAGAATAGAGGGAAATTTTCTCAACATGATAAAGAGCATATATGAAAAACCCACAGCTAACATCATTTACAATGTTGAAAATCTAAAATCTTTCTCTCTAAGATCAAGAAAAAAAGAAGGATGCCCACTATCAGCCCTTCTATTTAACATTGTCTTAGAACTACTTGCTCAAGCGCTGAGGGAAGAACCAGACATAAGAGCCATCCAAATTGGAAAGGAAGAAGTGAAAATTTCACTATTTGCAGATGATATGATCCTATTCATAGAAAACCCTGGGAAGTCTACAAGAAATCTTCTAGAACTCATAAATGAGTTCAGTAAAGTCACAGGTTACAAAATCAATATGCAATAATCAATACCATTTCTGTATACCAATAATGATCAATCTGAGGATGAAATCAGAAATCAAATACCATTTCCAATAGTAAATAAAAAAAATAAAATACCTAGGAATAAATTTAAATAAATATGTAAAGGACTTATACACAGAAAACTACAAACACTACTCAAGGAAATCAAAGAAGACCTAAATAAATGGAAGAATATTCCCTGCCCATGGATAGGAAGACTAAATATCATTAAAATGTCTATCCTACCAAAACTGATCTATGGATTCAATGCAATCCCAATAAAAATCCACGCAGCATTCTTTAATGAACTAGATAAACTTACTATGATATTTATTTGGAAAGGAAAGTGGTCCCAAATAGCCAAAGACATATTGAAAAAGAAAAATGAAATTGGAAGAATCACCCTACCTGACTTCAAAACGTACTACAAAGCTACAGTTGTGAAAATGGCATCGTATTGACAGAAGGATAGACATACTGACCAATGGACTTGAAATGAGAGTTCTGATATAGATCCTCAAATAAACAGCCATATGGTGTTCAACAAGGCCACCAAACCTCTCAACTGTGAGAGAATGGCCTCTTCAACAAGTGGTGCCTGGAGAACTGGATATCCATATTGAAATAATGAAAGAGGATTACCAATTCACACCTTTTACAAAAATCAACTCAAGATGGATGAAAGACCTAAATATAAGAGCCAAGACAATAAAGACTTTGGAAAGCAATGTAGGGAAGCATCTACAGGACCTTGTAATAGGAAACGGCTTCATGAACTTCACACCCAAAGCATGAGCAGCCAAAGAACAAATAGATAAATGGGCTTCCTCAAAATTAAAGCCTTCTGCACCTCAAAGGATTTTGTCAAGAAAGTGAAAAGAGAGTCTACACATTGGGAGAAAATATTTGGTAACCATATATCTTATGGGAGAAATATCCTGCATTTATAAAGAATTCCTATATCTTGAAAATAAAAAGACAAGCAACCCATTTAAAAAATGGGAAAAAGATTTGAACAGATGCTTCTCAAAGGAAGTTTTACAAATAGCTAAAAGGCACATGAAAAAATGCTCAAAATCACTAGCTACTAGGGAAATGCAAGTCAAAACACAATGAGATACCATATTACTCCCATAATTCTGGCAGCTATCAAAAAATCAGAGATCTACAGGTGCTGGAGAGAATGTGGAGGAATGAGAACTCTCATCCACTGCTGGTTGGAATGCACAAGCACCCAGCCATTCTGGAGGACAGTTTGGTAGTTTCTCAGAAAACTAGGTACAGATTTACCATATGAACCAGCAATTCCACTGCTGGGTATATACCCAGGAGATCTGAAAACAAGGACACAAGCTGATATACACACACCAATGTTCATAGCAGCACTCTCCACTGTTGGCAAAAGTTGGAATCAATCCAAATGCCATCAAGAGATGAATGGATAAATAAAATGTGTATACATACAATGGAATACTACTCAGCTATAAGAACAAATACACTACAAACACATTTGATAACATGGATGAATCTTGAGAACTTTATATTGAGTGAAGTAACCCAGGCATTGAAGGACAAATACTACATGACCTCTCTGATAAGAAATAAGTAAACCAAGCTGTTTCAGAGAGATAGAAACAGCTTCAGAGTGACTGGATGATATGCTTAAAGGAAGTTGGGGAGTAGAGAAAGTGTGCAAGCTGACACCTGCATGGGTGAAATCTATGATAAGCTGAAGATAAGTATTTGTACAGAGGAGGGATAAAATGGGGGCATAAGGATACCTCGGGGCAGGGCTTTGTGAGCATGAGGGGGGCTGGAGATGAAAGGATGGATCAGATGGCCCAATTTTTGGGGGGGACGGTGGGCAGAACATTTGAACATAGGAAACTGTCAGGTATGTGGTTGAAATTATAAATTAGAGAAAACTCTAGAAAATATAGTATGGAAGGTTACCTGTTTTAAGATGCTTAAGGGGGGGGGTCTGACACATGGAAAGCTTCTAGGGAGAGTGTCATAATGGGTTATACTATTTGGTGGAGACCCATACAATGAGGGTGAAAGTATACCCACATCCTGGGGAGAACTGATGTTCTCAAATAGAGGGAATTTTACCTCTTGAGAAAATTGGTGGCTCCCAGTGGGTTAGGGCAGTCGAGTACGTCAAGCTCTCAACATTGTTGGAAGTCTCTCTGAATATGGTCCTTCATGTAATGAAGATTGAATGTCACAGTGGGCCCTGAGAGGATGGGGAAAAAGGTGTTGAATAGATGGAATCAGTGTAACTGTGGGTCAATGGAAGTATTCCATAAGATCATGCAATGATGGATATAGGACATGTTAAATTACACCAAAAATGTATTAAAGTCTATAGGCTAAAATATAAATGATAATGTAAAACATAAGATAACTAAAAATTTAGAAAATTGTATAGTCTAAAATATAAACCATAATGGAAACTCAAATGGAATCATGTTTGAAAGCTATTGTTTCAATATCTGTACATGAACTGCAGCAAATAGAATATGAACATGTAGAAAGGTCAATGTTTGTGAACGGACAAAGGGTTTGATGTTGGATATGTGGGAGTACCATATATTGTATCTGTGAATTATTGTGATCTAAAACTTATGTGAAGATAAACTTAATAGTTGGAAGAAGAAAAAAAAAGAAAGTATGTAGACACTGAGGAAGAAATGGAAGAAATTGCCTTGCCACGGTATATGCAGGGCAACAACTACAGCAGTGATGAAAGGCAAAATGTTAAAACAAAACTTTCAGTTTTTCATTTTTTGATACTCCAATTTATTTTTCCTTTTTTAAATTTTTCTAAATTAGTATATATTCTGTATCTAACCTTTAAACCCATCATTATACACCATTTTGCTATTTATGGAATCTGGCAATATATTAGGCTTCCTTTCTAAAGAAGTTTTGGAGTACAGAAGGGTTCAACTATGGCAGGGGAGGAATACTGGTGTGGTGTGTTATTGAAAGGGGGCACGTGATTGGGAGGGAGTTCTCCACGGTGTGTACACAGGGTACATGAAAATGTTTGGGTATTTTCATAGTGGTTTCAGTTAAAAATGACAACTGAGGGAGTGCTAAGTTCCAATCCAGGGGAGCTCTATCACATTCCCAAATGAACAGCAACAATACCCCAAGTGCAATGTCAAAAACCAATAAAGATGGGCGGCCCAGCAATGAGCCCTTGATACTGATGGCTACGATTATGAGCTTGTGTGCCTGAAATATGAACTAGGCGTAGAGCTGCAAGGTGCTGAAGAGTTACCTCCTGAGGACCTCCATGTTGCTCAAATGTGGTCACTAAGCCAAACTTAGCATGTAAATGCATTACCTTCCCCCCAGCATGGAACATGACTTCTGGGGATGAACCTCCCTGGTGCCAAGGCATTACTACCAAGTACCATTTGATGATGTAATTAGAAAAAGACCTTGAATAAAAGGGCCAACTCAGACTAGCAGAATATCTCAGCCTACATGTAATATCAAGTGTTTAAAACTGCTTTTTGTCTTGGACAAAAGGGGGAAAAGGAAAGGACAAATGAGTTTGTATGGCTATGATGCTCCAAAAACAGTTGGGAGGTCATCAATGGAGTAACGTTTATGCATATCTCAGCAGGGTCCCAGAGACAGCCAAAGTAGATAGAAACCCAGGTACTGGTTCTCCTGAGGGCTGCAGAGACCCTATGTTCATGGCAGATGGCTCTGCAGTTCAGTGCCATGTCAGTTGGCCCTGCTTTGAGTTTGCATTCCTGAGTGAGATGGAGTTAGACTCAGATGTGATCTTTCTACACATGCCTCTTCTGTTACTTTTACCAGACCTCTAGTTGGCTTTGGGTTTCGGGTATACTCAGGAGGCCTGAATCTCTGGACTGTCCATGTGACAGCCAGGCCCTGAGCCTCAGCAGGCTTGCAACTCCTACCCTCTGGTTTATTGCTTTTATCCTGGCCAGCTAACAGGGAGGTGAAGAAGGTCAACCACCACACCAGGGAGCCAAGAATGCCTACAACTGCAAGCAGGAGAATTGCATCCATCATCCATGTAGAATGTTAGTCCCTTCTTCATGTAGAGGTGGACTGGACAGAACCATCCCAGGGTCTACAGGATGGAGAAGTAGGATATAGATTAGAGTTGACTTACTGGTGTTCTGCTGGGGAACTATTGTGATTAGTAAGGGAAGAAATTGTAGTAGTGATGTGAAGAAAGTGGTCACGGTAGCTGCTGATGTTAGGGAGAAGGAAGAAAAGATATGATGTGGGTGCATTTTCAGGATTTGGAGTTGTCCTGGGTGATGATGCAGGACAGCTGCCGGACATTGTGTTTCCTGCCACGACCCACTGGGTGGACTGGAGAAGAGTGTAGATTACTATGTAGACCACTGTACATGCAGGACTGCAGTGCTCCAAAATGTATTTACCAGGTGCAGTGAATGTGCCATGATGATGCAAGTTGTTGTTGTTGTGGGAGGAGTGGGGTGAGGGTGGTGGGAGGTATAAAGGGGCCTGTTATTTTTTTAATGTAACATTTAAAAGAAAATAAAGAAAAAAACTTCTACATACATTAAGCATCTTTATTCTCAAAAATCCTCTTATCTCCTAATAACATATACAATTCCATGTGTTTATTATTTGTATTTAGTTTATATTAATGAGACCATGCAATATTTGTCCTTTTGTGTCTGGCTTACTTCACTTAGTATAATGTCTTCAAGACTCATCCATGTTATCACATATGTCCCAATTTCATTTCTTCTTACTGCAGCATAATATTCCTTTGTATAGACCACATTTGTTTATCCATTCAATCATGAAGGGACACTTGAGTTGTTTCCATCTTTGGCAATTGTGAACAACTTCGTTATGAACATTGGTGTGCAGATGTCTGTTTATGGCCTAGTTTTTAGTTCATCTGGATATATTCCTTGTAGAGGAATTGCTGGATCATGTGACAGTTCTATATTTAGCTTCCTCAGGAACCTCCAAACTGTATTCCATGAGGGCTGCACCATTTTACACTCCCACCAACAGTGAGGGAGTGTTCCTGTTTCTCCAAATCCTCTCCAGCACATATTGTTGTCTGTTTATTTTTTTTAATAATGGCCGTTCTATGTGGTGTTAAATGATATCTTATTGTTGTTTTAATTTGCATTTCCCTAATAGCTAGAGATATGAAACATTTATTCATGTGCTTTTTGGCCATTTGTATTTCCTCTTTGGAGAAATGTCTATTTAAATCTTTGGTCCATTTTTAAATTTATTGCTTGCTTTTTTATTGTTGTGTTGTATGATCTCTTTATATAGCATGGAAATCAAACCCTTATCAGATAATTGGTTTCCAGATATTTTCTCCCATTGTCTTGATGCCTTTTCACCTTCTTGATGAAGCCCTTTGAATCATAGAAATGTTTAAGTTTGAGGAGGTCCCATTTATCCATGTTTTCTTTTTTTGCTCGTGCTTTTGGTGTAAGGTTTATGAATCCTTCACCTACCACCAGGTCTTGAAGATGTTTTCCTACATATTCCTCTAGAGGCTTTATTGTACTTCCTTTATATTCAGATCTTTGGTCGAATTTGAGTTTATTTTTGTATAATATGTGAGATAGGGGTCTTCTTTCTTTCTTTTGGCTATGGATATCCAGTTCTCCCAACAAAATTTTTTGAATATGCTTTTCTTCCCCAACTGGGAGAGCTTGACAGGATTGTCAAAAATCACTTGGCCATAGATGTGAGTGTCTGTTTATGAACCATCAATTTGGTTCCATTGGTCTATGTGTCTATGTTTATGACAAAACCATGTTGTTTTTACCACTGTAGCTAATTATATGATTTAACGTCTGTAAGTGAGAGTCCTCCAAATTCACTTTTCCTTTTGAAAATGTTTTTGGCCTTTGGGGGACTCTTACACTTCCATATAGACTTGATAATTGTGTTTTCCATTTGCTAAAAAAAAATACTGGTGGAATTTTTATTTGTATTGCATTGAATCTGTATATCAATTTGGGTAGAATTCACTTCTTAATGATATTTAGTCTTCCAATCCATGAGCAAGAAATGTTATTCCAATTATTTAGGTGTTTTAAATTCCTTTTTGCAATGCATTATAGTTTTCTGAATACAAGTGTTTTGCATCCTAGGTTAAGTTTATTCCTAAATATTTGATTCTTTATGTTGCTATTGTACATGGAGTGTTTTTCTTGACTTCCTCCTCAGATTGTGCATTTTTCATGTAAAGAAACACTACTGATTTTTGCTTATTGATCTTGAATACTGACACTCTACTGAAATAATTTATTAGCTCTAGCAGCTTCGTTGTAGATTTTTCAGGACTTTCTAGATATATAATCATCATCTGCGAATAGTGAAAATTTTAATTCTTCTTTTCCAATTTGCATGCCTTTTATTTCTTTTTCTTGTCTAATTGCTTTAGCTAGAAACTCTACCACTACATTGAAGAACAATGTGGTTAGTGAGCATCCTTGTCCTTTCCCTGATGTCAATCAGAAAGTTTTCAGTCTTTCACCATTGAATACAATGTTAGCTGTGGGTTTTTCTTATATGGCTTTTATCATGTCGAGAAGTTTCCTTCAATTCCTATTTCTTTGCGTATTTTTCTCAAGAAAGGATACTGTATTTTGTCAGATGCCTTTTCTGTGTCAATTGATAAGATCATGTGATTTTTCTTCTTTGACTTATTAATGTGGTGTATTACGTTGATTGATTTTCTTGTGTTGAACCAGCCTTACATGCCTTGTATATAATCCACTTGATAAAGAAGGATAATTCTTTTAATGTGTTGTTCAATTTGATTAACAAGTATTTTATTGAGGATTTTTGCATCTATATTCATTAGAGAAATGGGCCTATAACTTTATTTTTTTGTAATAGCTTTATTTGGCTTTAGTGTTAGGGTGATATTGGTTTCATAGAATGAGTTTTGTAGCATTCCTTCTTGTTCAATTTTTTGGAAGAACTTGAGTCACATTGGTATTAAATCTTCTTTGAATGCTTGGTAGTACTCACCTGTGAAACTGTCTGGTCAAGGGCTTTTCATTTTGGGGAACTGTTAAATGACTGTTTCAATCTCTTTACTTGTGATTGGTTTGTTGAGTCTTCTATTTCTTTGAGCATCAGTGTAGGTTGTTTGTACATTCTTAGGAAGTTTTCTATTTTATCTACATTGTCTAGTTTTTTTAGCATAAAAGTAGCATAAAATTGTTCATACTCCCCCTAAAATGAACTTCAAAAACCATACAGTCTGACTCATGCCTATCTATTCTCACTTCTCCCTCCTCATTGGACTCCAGAGCCTCTGTCTTCTTCAGTGCACCTGTCAAACTTGGGGTCTATGCTCAGCTTGTCCCCATGCTTGTAATATCATTTTCTACATCTATGTCCCCTTTCCCTGCCTAGTCTCAATTCCTACTCCTCCTCAAGGTATCTTCTCTAATTTCCTTACCATGGAAGGGTTTTTCTTATTGCCATATCCAGATTAGGGCATCCCATTCTATTTTCTCATTGCATCCTGAATCGCCCTTCAAAGGCCAATGCCAACAATTGAACTTTTCAGTTAGACTAATGAGGACAGTTTCTGGCTCTATGGTATTCAATTTTGTATCTTCATGGAATAAATACTTAAGGTGTATTAATGCAGACATGTTGAATGAATGAACATACACACACAAATGAAATGCACACATAGTATCACACTTTTATACATTCACAAAATGTATTCAATTAACATATTGATGTCTAGTGTGCACAAGGTGTTGTGCACAGGAAACATTTCCTCTGAAGGCTTAAAGAGTAAAACGCATAATGTCATTTCAATGTCAGGGTAAATTCAGGTCCAGTAATTCAGTACTAGTGACTATAAATTATACCAGGTTAAATGTGATTCAGAAGTAGAGTGATTAAAAATCTGATCCCATCTTCCACTTTAGTACTTCCAGTAAGCAAGTATATTCATTTTTAATGCATTCAGGTGAAAGAGGGGTACAAAAATTGTTTTAATATGATACCTAAAATGACTGGGCAAGAGCTATACAATGGTCCATTCCACCATTCATACACCACATGGTTTTCACACCTGGTCCATGCTATTTCCTCAATAAACTACTTGTCTGTGCCTGCCATTGTTTCTGCAGCCTCTAGTAATGGAAAAATGCTGTGTTTCTTGGTACAGAAGTCAGTTAAAGTTTACGTATCAGCTTGGTCTCCATGTCTTGACTGCGAGCACCTCTAGGGCTAGGGGCAACAGGGTATTCATCTGTGCACTGTTTGCACTGAAAACTATTCTGATGTTGGGGAATTATTGGTTTCTGAGTCCAAAAGCTGGAATCTCAGAAACCAACGTTATGGACACCCAGTGTGCTACAGATGTGGCCAGATCAAAGCTTTGCTTATTATTCAATCAAGTAAAAGTGAAACCTCTGAATCAATTTAATCTAGTATGCCCAGAGGAGCTGACCAGTTCACAAACAAAATCTAACATCTATTTTTGGAATTTATAATCAATATCAAACTGCTACAGAGTGTGTCCAGAAACAGAACTTATATGTAGGTATTTATTATCCTCAATATATAGCAATTCAAATATGTGGAAAAATAAGGAATATTCCCAAAATGTTGTTGGATCTTTAAAATAATCACAGACAGAAGAAAGGAGGGAAACCTTTATCATGCATTCCAGGATAATTAGGAAAAAAGGAAATTTATAAACAAAAAAACTGTAAACCAAAGTGGAAGTCTATTCAAATGTATTCCAAACATACAAAACTAACTAGAATATGAGTATTCAATATTAGATTTAATGTAATGAAAAAGGACAAAAAAATGTAATTTAATGTTGAAAAGTTGGATGATGTGACTGTCATTCTCCTGACATTATTAGAGAAAAAATGTGATTCACTTCTTAATTGGTGAAGGTAAATGCAAGCATGGTGTTGATTTTCTTCAGGCATTCTATTTATTGCAGGACAATATTCAGTTACAACTTAAGAAGTCTTATTGTCCACAGAATATGTTCTATACCATAATCCATGGTGAGTGTTCCTATCTGGTCTTAATAAAATAATATAGCACCTAGGAGCAAAGATGTAGGCTAGTAATCCAGCACTGGAAGCCAAGCTGGAGAAGATTTCAATGGCTGCCATTACCTTCCCCTTGGTGCTGTGGTAGACAGAGAGGAAACTGACCCAAACCCTGCAGAACACCAGCAAGGTGTCAAGCAGGTTCCTGGCCATGAAAGCTACATTGAAGCTCCAGAGGGCCAAGCAGCCCAGGTATCCCAGGACACAGTAGAAGGCAGTAGCTGAGCCCTTAAGACACTCAATGGTAATATAACCAGGCTCAGTGTGTGCATCTTTATCAATGAATGGGGGAGAGGTTCTGAACCAGATTCCAGAGAGTATCATCTGGATTAGGGAGCAAATGGAAATAGCAAAGTTAGGTGGCCCTGATTCCAAACACTGCCTCATCCTTCTCCCTAGAGCAGGGACCTTGAATTCCAGAACCACAGTGATTGTTTTGGCCAAAACAGTGGGCACAGCCACTGCAAAAACAATTCTAAATGTGATTTGTCAGAGGATGCAGATGGCTGTGTTGGGATAAATGATGAAGAGCAAGGAGCATAGGAAACACAGGGTAAGGGAGATGAGTGGGATGTAGCTGAGGATCCATTTATTGGCCTTGATGGTGGGAGTGTCTTGGTGCTTCACAAAGACCCCAAGAATAACAGTAGTGAGGAAAGAGAAGCAAAGAGCTGTGCAGACCAGAGTCAACCCCAATGGGTCTTTTGGAGGGAATGAGTTCTCTCATTGTTTGCATTCTGATGATCTGGACACTTCACACAGTGTTCTACATCTGGTGAGAAATGCAAAGTGTCATCATCCCATGTTCAGTAATTCTCACTTATTCACTTGACCCAAAAGAATAACATTGGACAATTTCAGCCAAATTTGTCTAGCTTGTGATGATTTTAAATAACCCTGTGCTTTAATGTGCTTGTTGTTCCTTCCCTAAACTTTCTCTTAGACCTCTGGCTTTCTTTTAAACATTCAGTCCATCAATTTGATAACAGTGTAATTTATTTACTGTTGAGCTTCCATTCTTTTCTTGTCCACACATCATACTTTTTCTAGTGGATTTTCTGCTTGTTTCTGTAGATGGCCCCTGTATAATTTTGATGTAATTCACTATTGACTAGATCTATGTTAAATAATTTATTCCACTTGTGGCTTGACCATTTATTGCCAAACAGAAAATATCAGTATTAATGTAATTAACATTCATTAAACTTTTCCTTTAAGGTTGATGATATATGATGATACTTGTCTTATTAAACAAATTTTCTCCTTTGAAAATGAAAACATTCTTCTCCTTTTTGTTTCTTTAAGGTTTTCATTTTTACATTTAGAATTACAATTTTCCTGATATTGGTGAATCTGCATGTGACCAATTTGTTTCTAGATATGTCATTTGGTTCATTTTATTTCCTTTTTATCCTTATGATGAAACAACATTATAGTGACTTAAAAAAAGAAACAGGTAGAATATACATTCCCATTTCACTCCTTGTTTTAAAGTTTGTCTTAGCAAAGCTTTTTGAAAATGATCTCATAGGAATGATTTAATAAGTTGTAATTGCCCCATAAAGTTGTGATTGTGATAACAACTGCATTGACTCAGTCAATCAATTTGGAGAATAATGATATCTTTACAATATTGAGTCCTTTCAATTATGAACATGGTTCATCCCTCCATTTATTTAGTTTTCTTTAAATTTTTCTTGATACCTTTATTATACAGAAGTCTTTCCAAACTTTCCTAAATATTATTTTTAGGCATTTAATACTTTCAAGATATTTTAAATATCATCTTTGGAAGTTTCATTTTATAAAGCCCTATGAGTTGCATATATAAGAAGCTTTTATATTACCCTTGTATTCAGACCACTAAACTGAGTTTATAAAATCTTCCAGATCTTCAACTTATGCAATAAACTCCTTTCCAAATTATGTCAATTTTACTTTATCCTTTCAAATAATTATTCCTTCCAATCTTTTTCTTGCCTATATTGCTTTGGGAAGGATCTCCAGTGCATTGTTAGATGTGTTAATATTGAAAATTTTTGTTTTGTTATTGATCTCCCAGGCATGAAATACTTCAATATGATGTGAAATTTGTGTTAGTTTTCAGGAAGTATCTTTTAAAGGATGAAGATGGTTCTTCTCAATTTTTATTTGATAAGTTATGCTTTTGTTGTTTGTTCTAAAATCACTGGTGGGTGTTGAATTTTATTAAGTATTTTCCTTCATTCACTGAGATGACAGTTTCTACTTTTCAGGGGATACATATACTGAATTACCTTGCTTTGCCATGATAAATCCTCTTTAGAAAATATTGCTGGAATTAGACTGCAGATTATTTTTTTTATGATATGTGAGCTTATGTTTAAAAAAGCTAGAAACCTGTAAATTTCCTATTTTTAATGGCCTTATAAGATTTTGATACAAATGTTAAGCCGTAATCATAAATGGAGATATTTTCCCATTTTTTTCCTATTCCTTGGAAAAGTTTGAGTAAATAAGTATTATTTTTTCCTTGAAAGTTTAGTGGAATTCCCCAATAAGGCCATTGGTCAATATGAAAATTTATGAGAATGTTTTAATCTATAGATTCAATCACTGAAGAAGATATGAATCTTTTCAGATTTTTTATTTTGGGGGCCTATTTTTTGGCAACTTTTATTTTTCTAGGAATAGGTGAATATCATTTATATTTTTGTCTTTATTTTTTAATATTACATTAAAAAATATGAGGTCCCCATACACCCCCCAACCCCCTCACCCCACTTCCCCCCCATAACAACAACCTCCTCCATCATCATGATACATTCATTGCATTTGGTGAATACATCTCTGAGCACCACTGCACCTCATGGTCAATGGTCCACATCATAGCTCACACTCTCCCATATTCCACCCACTGGACCATGGGGGGACATACAATGTCTGGTAACTGTCCATGCAGCACCACCCAGGACAACCTCAAGTCCTGAAATGCCCCCACATCTCATCTCTTCCTCCCATTCCCTACCCCAAGCAGCCACCATGGCCGCTTTCTCTACACCAATGCCACATTTTCTTCGATTACTAATCACAATATTTCATGAATAGAATATCAGTAAGTCCACTCTAATCCATACTCTATTCGTCCATCCTGTGGACCTTGGAATGGTTGTGTCCACTCCACATCTATATCAACAGGAGAGGTTTGTGAACAAAGATCACATCTGAGTCCAGCTCCATCACACAGAAACACAAACTCCAAAGTAGGGCCAACTGACATGGCACTGAACTCCAAGTGCCATGACCATAGGACCTGTGTATCTCTACCCCTCCAAAGAACCAATACCCGGGGTTGTATCTACTTTATCTGTCACTGGAACTCTGCTGAGGAATGCATAAGGGCAACCCCTTTGATAATCTCCTGGATCTTTTTGGAGACTCACAGCCATATAGACTAATTTTTCCTTTCCATTTCCCCCTTTGATTCAGGTCACACAGCATTTTTAACTCCTGGTATTATATGTAGATTGAGATATTTTGCTGGTGTGAGTTGACCTTTTATTCAAGGTCATTTTCTAGTTACATCATCAGCTGGTACTTGGTAGTAATCCCTCCATGCCAGGGAGGCTCATTCCTGGGAGTCATGTCCCAATCTGAGGGGGAGGCAACACATTTACATGCTGAGTTTGGCTTCAAGACTGGCCACGTTTGAGCAACATGAAGGCTCTCAGGAGGTAACACTTAGGCACCCTGCAGTTCTAGGCCTTATTCTTATTTCAGGTGCACAGGCTCACAAGTATAATCATTAGTATCAAGGGCTCATTGTTGGACCTTACTTATTTTTTGGTCTTTGCTATTGCACTTGGGGGATTGTTACTGTTCCTTTAGGGGCTGTGGTAGAGCTCCCCTGGCTAGAAACTCAGCACTCCCTCAGTTGTTTTTAATTGTATCCACTATGAAAATATCCAAACATTTTTATGTACCCTGGATATATGCCCTGTAGAACATCCTGCCAACCATGTGTCCCCTGTCAATAACATCCCACACCAGTATTCCTCCCCTGCCATTGATGAACCTCTCTGTGATCCAAAACATCATGAAAAGTGAAACCCAATATATTGCCAGGTTCCATTAATAGTAAAATGGAATATAGTGATGAGTTTAAAGGTTAGATATAGAGTACATATTAACTTGGAAAAATTAAGGTAAAAATAAATTGGGGTATCAAAAAATTTAAAAATGCAAAAACTTTGTTTTGGATGTTTTACCTTCCGTCACTGCAATAAGTGTTGCCCTGTATGCAAATAGGCAAGGCAAGTACTTCCGTCTTTTCCTCAGTGTCTATGTCCTCTCTTTTTCTTTTCTTTTCTCCTAACTATTGAGCTTCTCTTCACAAGAGCCCTAGATCACAGTAATTCATATATACATTATATACAGTACTCCCACACATCCACCATAAAATCTTTTCCCTTCCACAGTGATTTCCTAATAACTTATTCATATATTTACTGAAACTGATGTACAGACTCTGAGACAATAGCTTTCAAACAAGGTGACATCTGTGCTTACATCGTGGTCCATACTTTAGGATACACAGGTTTCTAAATTTTTAGTTATCCTATGTTTTACATTATGGTTTACATTATTAGTCTGTCGTCCCCTATATGTTTATGGTGTAATATTACATGTTTTATATCCATCCTTGTGTACTCTCGCAAAACTCCTCTCTTATCCCTACATTTACATTGGTTCTATCCATTCAACATCCATTTTCCCCTCCCCTTGTGGCCCAAAGTGACAGTCAACCTCCATTTCCCAAGGAGCCATGTAAAGAGATACTTGCAACAGTGTTCAGGGCCTGACTTCCTCAGCTGCCCTAATGCCCTGGGAGCCACCCTTTCTCTCAAGAGATACAGTTCCCTCTATTTGATGGCATTAGTCCTCCCCAGGATGTGGGTCCACCCTCACTCTCACTCCTTGGGTCTCTACCGAATGGTGCAACCCACCCTGGCAAAATGAGCATTCAGACATTCCCCAGGAGTCCATCCCACATCAGACCATCCCCTCCGAGCATCCTAAACAGGTAACACTCCTGATTATATTTTGATACGATTTTCTCAGTATTTTACTCTTAACCAACAACTGACTCTCTCCTATGTTCATATGTTGCCCCTACCTCCTCCCAATTTTTGGGCAATATTACCCATCCACCCATCCCTAGCCCCCCTCAAATCTGCAAAGCCCCACCCAAAGGCAACCCCTTGCCCCCATTTTATCTCTTCTTTGTGCTCATACTTACCATCAGCTCATCATAGATTTCACACCTGCAGACGTCGGCTCACATCCTTCCTCCACCCCCCGATTTCCTGTAAGCCTATCTTCCAGTCTCTAGCTCTTTGAGGCAGCTTGCTTATTTCATATCATTGAGGTCATGTAGTATTTGTCCTTAAATGCCTGGGTTGCTTCACTCAACATAAGGTTCTCAAGATTCATCCATGTTATCACGTGTGTTTGTAGTGTATTTGTTCTTACAGCTGCGTAGTATTCCATTGTATGTATATACCTCATTTTATTGATCCACTCCTCTGTTGATGGGCATTTGGTTTGATTCCAACTTTTGGCGATAGTGAACAATACTGCTATGAACATTGGTGTGCATATATTGGTTTGTGTCCTTGTTTTCAGTTCTGCTGGGTATATACCCAGGAGTGGTTTTGCTGAGTCATATGGCAAATCTATGGTTAGTTTTTTGAGAAACCACCAAACTGTCATCCAGAATGGCTGGATCCTTCTGCATTCCCACCAGCAGTGGATGAGTGTTCCCCTTTCTTCACATCCTCTCCAGCATTTGTAGTCTTCTGTTTTTTTCATAGCTGCCAATCTTATGGGAATAAGATGGTATCTCATTGTAATTTTGATTTGCATTTCCCTGATAGCTAGAGATTTGGAGCATTTTTTCATGTGCTTTTTAGCCATTTGTATTTCTTCTATGGAAAAGTTCTGTTTAAATCTTTTTCCCATTTCTTAACGGGTTGTTTATCTTTTTATTTTCAAGATATATGAGTTCTTTATATATGCAAGTTATAAGTCTCTTATCAGATATATGGTTACCAAATATTTTCTCCCATTGTGTGGGTTCCCTTTTTACTTTCTTGACAAACTCCTTCGAGGTGCAGAAGGCTTTAATTTTGAGGAAGTCCCATTTATCTATTAGTTCTTTTGCTGCTTGTACTTTTGGTGTGATATTCATGAAGCCATTTTCTATTACAAGGTCCTGTAGATGTTTCCCTACACTGCTTTCCAAGGTCTTTATGGTCTTGGCTCTTATATTTAGGTCTTTGACGATCTTGAGTTGATCTTTGTATAAGGTGTGAGATGGTAATCCTCTTTCATTCTTCTACATCTGGAGATCCAGTTCTCCAGACACCATTTGTTGAATAGGCCATTCTCTCCCAGTTGAGAGGGTTTGGTGGCTTTATCACATATTATATGGCTATATATATGAGGTTCTATATCATAACTTTCAATTCGATTCCATTGGTCTGTGTGTCTCTCCTTATGCCAATACCATGCTGTTTTCACTACTGTTGCTTTGTAGTATGTTTTGAAGTCAGGTAGTGTGATTCCTCCAATTTCGTTTTTCATTTTCAATATGTCCTTGGCTATTTGGGCCTCTTTCCTTTCTAAATAAATTTCATAGTTAGTTTTTCTAGTTCCTTAAAGAAGGCTGTTTGGTTTTTATTGGGATTGCATTGAATGTGTAGATCAGTTTTGGTAGAATGGACATCTTAGTAATATTTAGTCTTCCTATCCATGAACAGGGAATATTCTTCCATTATTTAGGTCTTCTTTGATTTCCTTGAACAGTCTTGTATAGTTCTCAGTGTATAAGTTTTTTACATCTTTAGTTAAATTTATTCCTAAATATTTTATTTTTTTACTTACTATTGTAAATGGTATTTGTTTCCTGATTTCCTCCTGATCTTGCTCATTATTGGTGTACAAAAATGCTACTGATTTTTGCACATTGAACTTATAACCTGCGATTTTACTAAACTCATTTATGAGTCCTGGAAGCTTTGTTGTAGATCTCTCAGGGTTTTCTATGTATAGGATCATGTCATCTTCAAATAATGAAATTTTGGCTTCTTCCTTTCCAATTTGAATACTTTTTATGTCTGGTTTTGCCTCAGTGTTTCAGCAAGTACTTTTAAGACAATGATAAATAGAAGGGGAGACAATGGGCATCCTTGTCTTGTTCCTGACTTTAGAGAGAAGGAATTTAGGATTTCTCCATTGTAAACGATGTTGGCTGTGGGTTTTTCATATATACTCTTTATCATGTTCAAAAAATTTCCTTGTATTCCGATCTTTTGGAGGATTTTTATCAAGAAAGTGTGCTGTATTTTGTCAAATGGTTTTTCTGCATCTATAGTTATAATCATGTGATTTTTTTCCTTCAATCTATTTATATGGTGTATTACATTGATTGATTTTCTTATGTTGAACCATCCTTGCATACCTGGAATGAATCTCACTTGGTCATGGTGTATAATTCGTTTAATGTGTTGTTGAATACAATTAGCAAGTATTTTGTTAAGTATTTTTGCGTCTAGGTTCATTAGAGAAATTGGTCTGTCATTTTCTTTTCTTGTGGTGTATTTGTTTGGCTTTGGTACTAGGGTAATGTTGGCATCACAGAAGGAGTTCAGCAATGTTCCTTCTGTTTCAATTTTTTGGAATAGTTTCAGCAGGATTGGTGTTTTTTCTTTCTGGAATGTTTTGTAGAATTCACCTGTGAAGCCATCTTGCCCTGGGCTCTTCTTAGTTGGGAGGTTTTTAATGACTGATTCTATCTCTTTACTAGTGATTGGTTTGTTGATATCATCAATTTCTTCTTTTGTCAATATGGGCTGCTTATGTGTTTCTAGGAATTTGTCCACTTCCTCTGAATTCTCATTTTTGTTGGAATATATTTTTTACAAAGTATCCTCTTATGATAGTGTTTATTTCTGTGGGGTCAGTGGTAATATCGCCTTTCTCATTTCTTATTTTGTGTATTTGCATCTTTTTTCTTTTTTTGCTTTTAGTCTCACTAAAGGTTTGTCAATTTTATTGATGTTCTCAAAAAGCAGCTCTTGGTCTTGTTGATCGTTTCAAGTACTTTCTTATTTTTTATTTTGTTTAGTTCTGCTCTTATCTTTGTTATATCCTTCCTTCTTCTTCCTATTAGATTACTTTGTTGTTGTTTTTCTTATTCCTCCAAATGTGCAGTTAGTTCTTAAAAATTTGCTCTTTCTTCTTTTTGATATATGAATTTATGGCTATCAATTTCCCTCTCAGTACTGCTTTTGCTGCATCCCATAAATTTTTGTACGTCGTGTTATCATTATCATTTGTTTCAAGGTAGTCTTTGATTTCTTTTGAGATTTCCTCTTTGACCCACTGTTTTTCTAAGAGTGTGCTGTTTAATTTCCAGATCATGGTCTGAAATCTGGGCCTCTGACCTTTGCAAATTTCCAGCTTCACTCCACTGTGGTCAGAGATATTATTTTGTATGATTTCGATCTTTCTGAATTCATTAAGCCTTTCTTTGTGGCCTAGCATATGGTCTATCCTGGAGAATGATCCATGTGCACTTGAGAAAAATGTATATCCTGCTGTGTTTCGGTGTAATGATCTATACATGTCTATTAGATCCAGCTCCTCTAATATACTGTTCAAATGTTTTGTTTCTTTAGTGATTCTCTTTTGAGATGTTCTGTCCAGAGTTGATAGTGGTGTATTAAAATCCCCCACTATAATTGAAGAGACATCTATTCTTTCACTTAGTTTTACCAGCATTTGCCTCATGTATTTAGAGGCCCCCTTGTTAGGAGCATAAATATTTATGATCGTTTGATCTTCTTGACAGATTTTCCCTTTTACTAAAATGTAGAATCCTTCTTTGTCTCTCAACATTGTTTTGCATTTAAAGTCTATTTTGTCTAATATTAATATAGCTACTCCTGCAATTTTTGATTATTGTTTGCTTGTAAGATTATTTTCCAAACATTCACTTTCAACCTCCATGAGTCTCTGGGTCTAAGATGTGTCTCTTGTAGACAGCATATAGATTGGTCATATTTCCTTATTCAATGTCCCAGTCTGAATCTTTTGATTGGTGAGTTAAGTTCGTTGACATTCAGTGTTATCACTTTCAAGGAATTATTTGTGTTAGCCATATTTTGATTGGAGTTGTGTTTGTCATACTTTGTGTGCTTTTTTTCCCCTTGTCTTTTTGTATTTTTTGTTGCTCTTACACTCTCCTCTAACTCTGCCTGTCCTGTTTTTTCCTTTCTTCCTGCAAAATTCTCTTTAGAATTTCTTAAAGGGGAGGTTTCTTGTTGTTCTAGATATGTGCATGTACACATCTTAGTATATACACATATATTTCCTTACACTCTCTGCAGAGAGGCCCTCGAGGCTGCAGTAACAATGAGCAGAGATAATGCCCAGACTTCAGGTTTTAAAACCATTCTCCAATAAATGCCTTCTTAGAGAAATTGCTCTTTCTAGGAAAGAAATATGCAAGAAGGATCTGGAATATTTTGTAGTACCAAAAAGTAAATAGATGTAAAATAAACCCGTCAATGATAGGGTTATAGTAAAGAGCAATAGGATGCACTGCAAAGAGCTACCATGGCTAAAAAGTAGAACAAATTGAAAATCAACAACAAAAGTAGTATCGTATCACACCCCAAAGTTTGAAATAAATGTCAGGAGTCAATCCTGTCAGAATTGAGCCAACTTCCCTCTAGAGTCTGTAGGACTTGGGTGGTCTTTGCCATGTTTACTACCTTTTGTCTCCCAGCTCTGAAACTTTCAACTAAGGTCCTATGGAAAGTTTCTAAACAGTTGGGTCTGGTCATGTCATTGGGATCCCACTGGGGGTCCTTGTCTGGGAACTGAGTGGGGGCATATTGATCCCTGTCCAGGCTTCCACCAGATGGGTGCTCTTTAAGCCAGGTGAAAGCTCCTTTTGTGACTCACATTCTCTCCTTGATGTTGAGTAAGGTCATAAGGAGCTGCTTACAGGCAGTCAGCCCAGGTGGGTTTGCAGGTTTGAATGATAGACTGGAAGAGGTCCATCATGACCTGAGGCTTCTCCAGGTATGTGGGGTGTGACTTTTCCAGATAAAGAGATCAGTAGTAGTGAAGTGTCCTCCTTGTAATGGTCATCAGCATCATAATAAATTGGAGCCCAGGCTTCAGAGAGAGGTAGCTGCAGGGTGGCCCTTCTCCCTGCTCCACCTGTCCCTGGGGCTCCTCGTGGTCTGAGTTGCTATCTTTCAGGGACTCCTCCTGAGTGATGGCCAGCACTATGCTGCCAGTAGTCAAGATTGGTGGAAACAGCCATTGCAGATGTGCAGAGGCTGCACTGTTTGGAGAAAGCGGCTGTGGGAGTGGCTGCGGGAGTGGCTGGGCCATGTTGCTTGGAGAAATTGCCAGCAGAACCTGCTGTGGGAGCGGCTGCTGCAGCAGCTGCGCTGTGTTGCTTGGAGAAAGCAGCTGCGAAACCGGCTGTGGAAACAGCTGCAGGAGCAGCTGGTTCCTGTTTCTTGGAGAAAGTGGCCGTGGAACTGAACCGGCTGTGGAAAGGATTGTGGGAGTGGCTGTAGGAACAGCTGGGCTGTGTTGCTTGGAGAAAGCAGCTGCAGAATCGGCTGTGGGAATGGCTGTGGAAGCGGCTGCAGGAACGGCTGCGAGGTAGCACTGCTCAGGGAGGACGGTGGGTGTGGGGGCAGTGAGGTCACGCTGTTCAGGAAGGAAGCAGTGGAGACAGCTGTAAGGGTAGCGAGGTCATGCTGCCCAGGGAGGACAGCAGTGGAGATGGCCGTCGGGGCAGCGAGGTTGCATTGCTTGGGAAAATTGGCTCATCCCCACTCCTCGGCACTGGCACTGTAGGAACAATCTCATAAGTTGGTGGCCCCTCTAGAATGGGTGGGTTGTCACTAGATTTGGGGCTTACTTTCTCTGGACCCTTTGCAAGGCACCTGTTTGGCCTGGTTCCTGAGACAGCACCTGTGGGCTTTTGTATCAGGCAAATCCTGGCTTCCTTACTCACCCTTAACTAGGGCGGACTTTGACTTGCAGTGTCCTGCCAGGCATCAATGTAGGGGAACTGGCCAGGGCACTCTGGTTTTCTCGTTAACATCTCATGGACTTTACAGATGATCCGGGGTCAAAGGTGCCCTCCTGGGGCCTGCCCATGCCAAAAGCCAGCCATTGTAGTTCACAAAGCATTCTAACATTTCCTGGTTAGAACTTTATGCCACATCTTCGTGGAAAACTCAGGGAAAGTTTTTCTGCATATAACTTAATGGGGTCCTACTTTCTGTGCTTCCCATGTTTCCTCTGTGTGTTGACGCTGCACAACACTCACTCAGCCTTTAATTTCAACCATCCCCAGCTGTGTCCATTGTGGGAACACAAGGCGCCTCTTAGCCTAAGCAAGTCAGTATAAGCTCGGGACTCGGAAGAGGGTTTTTTTTCAGGGAGGTGCCCCAGACTGCCCTTGACCAGAGCGGTTACCACAGAACTGTGGATCTTTTCATGTGCTTTTTGGCCATTTGTATTTCTTCCTTAGAGATATATACAAAGAATACTCAAAACTCAACCATATATATTCTCCTGTTTCTATCATTGATGGAGAATTAAAAATGAAACATAACACATGAATCTATTCTCCTGGTTAATCATAAGCATGTCTAACCTAGTACAGCTCATGATTAAATGTCTCATTGTGTGTTTGCAGCAGGCTATGTTCTGAATGTCACAGTTACTTTCAATGGGGAGAAAAATGAAGGAAGGAAGCTTCTTCTCTGACCATTAGAAAAAACCTCAACCATAAGAATACAAACATTCTAATTTTAGAAATAGCTAAGTGATCCTAATAGTACCTTTTAAAAAAATACATAGGTAGGAAAAAATATATGAAAAAAAGTTCTACATATTAGCCATGAGGGAAATGCAAATTAGAAACTTGTAGGACAACACTACCACTAGTTTGAAAAAAATGAGAATATCAAATAGTGGCATGAATGCAGAACAACAGGAACTCATATGTTTTAATCATATCAATACCAAACAAAACAAAACTGCCACTTTGGAATATAATATCAGTTTCTTCTAAAGTAAATCATACACTTAACAAATATTCGTTTAGTCCCAATTGTAAATATTTACTCAAGAGAATGGAAAATATTTCCACATACAATCTTGTACACAAATCTTTAAGCAGCTGTTTTCTTGTTCACAACAACTCAAAAAAATAAAAATAAAAATGATCATGAACAGGGTGAAAAATAGAGGAATGAGGAGAAAGGGCAACCTGGTAAGTGTAACTGGGGGTGTGAGTGGCCCCTCTCATCCCAGAAAAAAAAGAGACAGAGGTAATTGACTCCTAACACTAAAGACTCTGAGGCCCTCCTCTATTTACATACAAAAGGAGAGAGACAGTTCTCTGCAGAGCTGGCTGATAGACAAGGCAGATTCCCACCAACAATTCATAAGGCCACATTTTTACATTAAAAGATGGAGATGATGCTATGGACAGAACTTTTCTTTGAGCCTTGTGATAGAAGATACCCTGAGTATATCTCCAGCCTTGGGGAGGCCCCTTTGACACAGACATGGAACATTTTTTGTGAGGAAATCCCTCTGCCCATGTTACCAGGCAGCCTGGATCAACCAAGGCTCCTACTGCCAGCAAGCCTTGGGCCAGGTGAGCTATCAACAGGAGGGAGGGTCACACATCAGTCACAGATCAAACCCAGGCACCCACTCTACATGGGTCCACACACCCCTTTACAGAAGTGTCCCTGCCTCCTCCTCCTGTATAAAAAGCCCAGTCCCCTGCCCCTTGAGGAACTGTGAATATTGAAACAATTCTTATCCGAGAGCAGTGACTAGTAGTCACTTCTATTGGTATTACTTCCCGTAGTATTTTTATTGATGTCTTAACACCTTGCCTGGAATAAACAGAATCCCTGACAATTGCATACATAAGATCACAGATGGTTCCCATTTGCCCTTCCCCAAGATCTGGGTATCAGCGGTCTCTGTGTTCTCAGGTCAAGGGTGGCATCAGCTCCATATAGTGGCCACTGGCTGGCCATCCTATGGTCTTCCCCTACCAACCTCCTTCCACAGGCCTCCCCAGGATTTTCACAGCCAACACCAGATCCCAAAGCACAGATATATGAAGGGCAATCCCAGGATAAAGGTCTCATCCCCAAATGGGTCACCACTATGGGGACTTTGCCTAAAACACTTGTTGAATTTCAGCTTAAGAATTAACTTACCTTTAGAGACCAGTCCTCACACTGTTATTCCACAGGAAGCTTCTGAGCTTAGAAGGAAGGATGTCAACTGTCACAGGAATTTAGTGCAGGTTCCCAAAAGTGGCATTAATGAAGTTCTTTTAATTATCTGAGAATAATTTCCTATAGATGGCTTCAGGCTTGGTTTGTCGTTTAAGATGCAACTCTAAGGAAGCAGCTGTGGCTCAAGCAATTGAGCTCCCATTTACCATATGTAGGACTCAGGATCAATTCCTGGAACCTCCTGTTAAAAAATAAAGGCATCCCAGACCTGTGCAGTGAGGTGCAGCCCCTGACCCCACATGCAAAATGAAGTACCAAAAAGAGGATGGTGCAACCAGATAGAAAAAAAAAGATACATTCCCTTACCTTTGCTCCCAAACCCATAGCAGATTTCAATCACTTCTTTCAAATGCAGACATTCTGAAAGCTAGAAGCATCAGTGTAAATGGAGTATGGGATACAGCCACAGGCTTCTTCAACTACTCACCCCCCCCACCCAGGTCGCAGGTTGAAAATTAGAGGGCCTCTGGGAAACCCCCAGTCTGGGGCAAATCCCATTCCTCACTTTTCCTACCCCTATTAGAGAATCACTGGCATGGAGGCAGACATTTAGCTTCTACCCAGATGAACTTTCTAGATCTCTGTGGACATTTCCTAAAAGGACACAGCAGAGAGTTGATGGACATAAGAGAGGGAGGGCTCTGAGAGGGTGGGGGTTCCATGTAGGGAGCCAAGCACCTGGGGGGAGGAGGCTGATGTGAAGTGGTGCCCCAGTGTAACATCACATATGTGTGATCAAGATGTCCCCAGTGCTACAATCGGAGCCTGGGTGTGACAGCTGGAGCTGGGATAAAATATGGAGAGAAGAGTCTGGGTGAAGGGAGGATGCTCTCTGGCACCTGTTCCTACTTCTTGACTCCCCATGACATGTTTCCCACTTGGGACATACTCCTGTCCAAATCTGGGGCCAGGATCCAGGTATCTGCTCCCCTTCCACAGCTTCCCTCTCTACCCTTGGGGCAGCTAAAGAAAAAGCAGTGGAACACCAGGTGAAGCCCCTTTTTGGGTCGGAAAGGAAATTCCACAATTCACATGCTCAGGGAACACAGGAAGCACATTAACAGGATGTGCAACTGTGGGGAATTTAAATGGAGGATTTTGTCATTGACCCAGAAGACATAACCACCAGATGGCAGTGACAATCTATTCATCGGACATGGTGTTGACTGTTTTGTAGGATGGACACCTACAGAAAAGCTTCCAAAGGCCACAGGTGGGAAGGAGTCCGCTGAAGGGGAAGCAGGGCAAGGAGTGCCAAGGCAGCTTGGGACCATATAAACATCCCTGCTTACCTACAAATTGAGAGCCTATGTTGAGCTAGTTTCCTGGGGTATGCAAAGCCAGTTAATGCTAAATGGCTAAAAAATGTTTATTGGGCTAATTTTAAGACAATTGCAAGTGTAATTATTTGAGTTTTGCTGTGCCTCAAAGATCTCAAAATAAATTTATTTCTTCACAGGTATTTTCTCAAGAGGATTTTCTGCAAAAGTGACAGCTAGGCAAGCCAGTCATGAGAGTTTTAAAGCTACTATATCTGAAATGACTCATCAGCATTCCCAACACTGCTAAGCCCCTCCCACAAATGATTTGTCCCTGACCCTGTGCTGAGGGCTTTCAATGTGGAGGGATTCCTAGGCAAGCCTCCTCCTAGGGATGCATCCCCAAGGGCTGCTGCACAGGATGACAATCATCATAAAGTTAAACACACCATTTGGAAGGTCTTTCATTTCTTGGTAGTGTAAGGGTAAGGCCACATTGGGAAAATAGGAATAGAACTACATTAGGAAATGGGAATTGCATGTGCCTTCAGATAAATAAATAACTTAGGCTGTCTCCAAGGAGAGTGTCAGTAAATAACTTAGGGCTGTCCCCAAGAAAAGGGCCAAAAAATAACATGGGACTGCTCACAAGAAAGGGCTTTTAAAAAAGAAAAAAATAGATACACTATCTTCAGCTAACCACAGTGTTCTGCTTCTGTGCCTGCTTGCTTGCTAGTAACTCTCCCCCCCCATCCTCAAAGGCTATAAAAACACCTCTTCCCTTAACTCAGGGCTGCTGTCTCCTCCGCATAGGATGAGACAGTCACTGCACAGCTAATGAAGCTCTCAATTGGAACTTTATTCAAAGTCTGAGTCTGGTTAATATCACTAATCCATAACAGTAGATAGATGTTTGTTTATTAAGAGACAATTCTAGGCCAAGTAATGCCATTTATAATGGCTTCCTGATCCTTTTTTTAATGTCAACTGACTTTCTTAAAGTAAACTCCCATGGGGACTCCTAAATCAAGGCAAAGTCCCACCTGGGTCTCGTATGACCACTTTCTGTCCTGGTCTACAGACCACAACCCTGTTTCCTACCTCATGCAGTTGCCTAAAAAATACTGACTATAGGCCCTCGGGCCAGTGAGGCCAAACTAACTGTGGCTATATTTACCTACAGACACATTCACACCAATATTAATTTTTACCTATTTATATTTGTCTATGCATATTAACTTAAATGTACACAATATACCCTCTCTATCACTCTGTTTACAGGTGCTTTAACACAATTGTACATGATTTTTTTTTGCATGGAAACATGACAATTTAAGACAACTCCTTTCCCCCTCCCTGTCCTTTTTATATATTCCCTAACCCTCCCATTCCTCCATAAGCTCAGGACAAATGCTGTTTTTGGTCAGCAGAATCCTGCTCATTCTCTGTCTTTCCCCACCAGCCATCCCCTGAGTGGTCACCTTCTCTGAGTCCTGTTCCTCCTGGGCCCGAGACCCACAGATACACAGCCCCCCTTTCACAGCTCTGATCCTGTGGGCAGAAGATGCAGATTAATGTCACGTGGTGATCCAGGGTCATGGCGGGCCTAGGCATCCCTGTTAGTCCTGATGATGATTTCAAAGTAGAAATCTTAACTACTTACATATGCTTTTAGTTCTTGGAATGTATTTCATTTAAAGGATTTCTATGAACAGGAGAGCCAGTTAGGAGAGTTTGGTATATAAATGAAATAACAAACTGGTGTTATATTATTTATGGAAAAATAAAACAATAGAGGAATTTCTGTGACTGGATCTGCCAGGTAACAGGCTTTGAATTTTTGTGATGTGGTGGGTTTTTTTGAGGTCCCAGGGCCAGAGATTGAAACTGGGACATTTTAAGTGAGAAATCATCACTTATCCCCTGAGGTTTTTTTTTCATTTGTTTCCTTGGCGTTTCTTTTTTGTTGTGTTTTTCAGAAGGCACCAGGAACCAAACCCAGGATCTCCCATGTCAGAGACAGGCACTCAATACATGAGCCACAGTCACTCTCCTGAACTGTTTTTACTTAACAATAACTCCCTGATTCTTTTAATTGTTCATAGTAATTGGGAGAATAATAAAAGAACAATAAATCCCTTACTCTGCTAATGTCTTATTTATGCCCAGTCATTTTAGGATTTCAGTTAGGGGTCAAGAGTCAAAACAGCTTTGAAATAATTTTTAAACAAAAAAAATATCTGTGATTATAATATTAGTTTCCTTTTCATAATAACCATTCCCAAAGATGATCATGAATTTAATTCTAGACAGAGTTTGCTTATGCTGGCTTACTCAAGGATAAATAAGGTAAAAGATAGTGAATCAACAAAAGCTCCCTCAGGCTCTATTCCAATTCTACAACTGACATATGAGTCCTAGGCCCTCATTTAGGGATGGGGACACTAAGGCCATGTGAAGGAAAGGGACAGACCAAGACCCATAAACGTGAAGAGGCAAGGAAGAACCAGGGTCAGCACTGGGCTCTCTTTCACATTCAGGACCCCTATTCGGGCTGACATTTGGTGTTTTGTCTGTGGGGAATGGGGTGGGTTCCCTCTCTCTGAAGCTATGTGTGATAGTCTGAAGATTTTGCCTGCAGACCAAGGTGGGGTGCAGAGAGGAATGGGGTGACCCTGAATTTCTGAGGTCCAGACCTCAACATGTGTTCTTTACCCTTAAACATGCCTACTGCTTACTGTGGTCTCATCAGCCCTGGCCCCACTGCTCAATGTCTGGTGGCCTTGGTCAGACCCAAGGGAGGAGAAGCAGATTTCCTGTTTGCTATGCAACCAGAAAATGACTCAAATTCAGAGGGCAAGTGCTGGGGGTCTTGAATGAGAAGAGCCACTTCTCTTCTGGGCTGAGGGTTCTGGCTCCAGACAAAAATGAAGGAATCCCAGTAGAAAGCTGTGCCCTACAGAGTTAGTTGGTATGTGGGGGGAAAGGGTAGATATCATTCCCAGGTTTCTGCTTTTAAAATAGTTGAATAAACTGAGAAAATTGATTCACTTGTGAAAAGTACTTGAAATCATTATGTAAACTGTGATATGATAAAATTCTTTAAGCAACTGCAATTCATTCACCAACAAGATAACAAATCCTATCAAATAGCAGTGACATGTCCTTCACCCTGTCTAACTGCTGGGTTTGGCATTCCTGCACAAAGGTCTTTCCACACAGACCCATCCCTTCCTTCACCAGCACTCTTCCCAACTTCTCTTCCTTCCTATATTAACTTCTTTTCTTCTGAAATTAACAAAGACTTTGTATAAAAAATTCAATCAAGAAAAAAAAATGGAGAGAGGCAAGATGGTGACAGATTAAGTACACCTACATCATCTCTCCTAAGTAAAACAACTGAGTTCAGCAAAATCCTTCCTGACTGAGCTGTTTTGGGAACCCAAAAAGCAGGAGGCTTAAGGGCATCCATCTGCAGAGAGCATAACAAAAAGCGTGATTGTGCAAGGTCAAACCATGAGTTTCTGATGCTTCAGGCAGGAGCTATTGGACAGCTGAGCCCCTCCCTCAGGGCAGGAGCCACAGCATTCCTTGACCCTTGCCAGTCAGTCAGCTAGAAGAGAAAAATTCTGAGAGTGGGAGGGTTCTGGTGAAAGGTGGAGAGGGATCCCCTGAGTGTGGGTTCTATGGTCTGGACCCCCCTTTTTTTTAGCTTTGAGAAGCATACCACCTGGCCTCTGGAGAAACCAGGAAGAAGGGAGAGGTAAATCTGCTGAGGCAGTCTGATTTACCTAGCCTCCCTGGGATAGGGAAAATTGGTCTGGGAGAAGGTGGAGCCAGGCAATTAACTAGTCCTGTGCAACTCCTCTAAGGGAGGGGGACAGTAGGAAGTGCTTAATAAGCTTCCAAGAGCATATTTAGGGTTCCCAGCAAGGTGTGGGTGCTCTCTTTCAAAGAGACTGAGAGTCATTTCGATGCTGCCAGCTTGTTTCTTGATTGCTGTCATTCCACTTTCTTGATTTTCTCATTTCTGTGTGTACTTATTTTGGCAATCAATGCTGTCTCATTTCCCTCCTGCATCTTTCTAACTTCCCCCTTCTGTTGTTGTCCTTACATTCCAATTACCTTTGTTTAGTCCCCAATTTTCCTGACTTTTTAATTCTAACCATTCTGTTTTCTATCCTTTATTACCTTTCTATTTTTATCCTTTCTTTTCTGTTTCCCTCTCTCTTCATCACACTGACCCGTTAATTCACACTATATTCTTTTTGATATTCAGGTTCCCATTTCCTTGTAGGTGCACCACATTTTTATTCCTGTATTTCTACACAGTTACATTAGTTTAATATTCAATCTCTTAGGTCTTATATGATTCTTCTGCTAACATTTACTATCAATATTACTATTAAATCTTTTTTTTAACTTCTTTTGCTTCCTCTGGATGTAAACTTTTTCATTCAAGGGAACTTAGACAACAACAAGGAAATAGAATAAGAAGTACAAAGTGTAAAATAGAAAACTTAATACACCCACAAAAACAGCAACTAAATAAAACCTGAGACTACATGGAGGACATAACCAACTGAAGAAACCCATCAAGATAAAATGATGAGCAGAGAGCCACAAAAAATTACAAAACATACCAATAATCAGGAAGACATGGCCCACACCAATGAAAAAAACTTAAAACCAGAAAGAGAAGCAGAACTTTGAACAACTAAACAAAGATGTCCAAACTAATATCATGGCTCATTATAATGAAGTGAAAGAAGAGATTAAGGATATTAAGAAAACACTTGCAGAGCCTACTAAAGAAATTGTAAACATATGGAAAAAGATAACAGAATTGTTGGTAATGAATGGCACAATTCAAGAAATAAAAAATAAATTAAAAAAAAACACTCTAAGAAAATAACACCAGAATTGAATAGGCAGAGGAAAGAATCATTGAGGTGGAAAACATTAAATCTGAAATCAAAGAAAGAGTAGAATTATTAGATAAGAATTTAGAAGAAATCTAATAGAGACTTAGGGATCTGAATGACAACACAAAATGCACAAATATCCCAGAAGGAGAAGATAAGGCAAAGGGGACAGAAGGTTTTTTGGAGGAAATAATGGCTGAGAAATTCCCAAACTTACTGAGGGAGATGGATGGTACATGCCCAGGAATCACAGCACAACCCAAACAGTATAAATCCCAAAGACATAATACAAAACATATCTGCAAAATTATCTGATGCTCAAGACAAAGAGAAAATATTGAAAGCAGCAAGAGAAAAGAGAACCATCGAACACAAGGGAGGCTGAATAAGATTAAGTGCTGATTTCTCATCTGAAACCATGGATGCAAGAAGACAGTAGTATGACATAGTCAAGATACTAAAAGAAAAAAATTTTCCAGCCAAGAATACTCTATTGAGTAGAACTGGCATTCAAAATTGATGGAGAGCTCAAAATATTCACAGATAAACAGAAACTAATAGAGTATGCCAATAATGAATGTGCTCTTCAAGAAATACTAAGGGGAATTCTGTAGCTTGAAAGAAAAAAACTGAAGTCGGAGTTGGAGGACAGTTTAAGACGAACATAAAAGACAAAAAAGAAATAAAAACAACATATGACACACACAACTTCAAAGAAAATATGGCTAATGTAAGTAATTTCTTGTGAATAATAACACTGAATGTTAATGGATTAAACTCACCTGTCAAGAGACACAGATTGGCAGAATGGATAAGGAAATGTGACCCATCTATATGCTGTCTATATGAAATTCACCATAGACCCAGTGATTCAAGAAGGTTGAAAGTGAATAGCTGAAAAATAATATTACAAGCAACTAATAACCAAAAAAGGCAAATGTAACTATACTAATATCAGAGAAAACAGACTTTAAAAACAAAACTATTGTGAGAGACAAAAATGGGCACTACATATTAGTAAAAGTGGTAATCTATCAAGAAAGAACAATCATAAATATTTATGCACCTAATCAGAGTGCCTCAAAATACATGAGGCAAACACTGAATAAATTAAATGGAGGAATAGATGACTCCACAATCATTGTGGGAGACTTTAATATACCATTATCCTCACTAGACAGAACATCTTGACAGAGAATCAATAAAGAAACAAAGATTTGAATAATTTATTAGAGGATCTGAACCTAATAGACATATGCAGAACACTACAACAAAATACAGCATAAATACATTCTTCTCAAGTGCATATGGATCATTCTCCCAGATAGACCACAGGCTAGGCCACAGAGAAAGTCTCAATGAATTCAGAAAGATTGGAATCATACAAAATAATTTCTCTGACCACAGTGGGATGAAACTGAAAGTCTGCAAGGGCTGGAGAACCAGATTAGGCACAAGGATATGGAAGTCAAGCAACACACTCTTAGACAAACAGTGGGCCCAGGAGGAAATCTCAAAAGAAATCAGCAACTACTTTGAAATAAGTGAAAATGATAACACAACATATTAAAAGTTATGGGATGCAGCAAAAGGTGTACTGAGAGGGAAATTCTTAGCCATAAATTCATATATCATAAGAGAAAAAATAGCTAAAATCAAACAAATAACTGCACATTTAGAGGAATTGTTGAAAGAATAAATAACCCCGAAGGAAGAAGAAAGAAAGAAATAACAAAGATCAGAGCAGAACTAAATGAAAAAGAAAATAAGAAAGCACTAGAAAAAATAAACAAAACAAAGAGTTAGTTCTTTGAAAAAAACAATAAAATTGACAAACCCTTAGCTTTTTCCTGTGTTTTTTTTTAACACAGAAAAAAGACCAAAGATGTGAATAGACAAAATAAGAAATGAGAAAGGGGATATTACCACTGAACCTACAGATATAAAAAGAATCATAGGAGAATATTTTGAAAAACTATATACCAACAAGAACACATAAGCAGTTGACATTCACAAAGGAAGAAACTGATGATCTCAACAAAGCAATCACAAGTAAAGAGAAAAAACCTGTCATTAAATCCACCCAAATATGGAGAGCCCTGGGTCAGACAGCCTCGCAGGTGACTTCCACCAAACATCTGGAAGGAACTACCTCCAATTCTGCTTAAACTCTTACAAAAAATTGAAATAAAAGAAACATTGTGTAACTCATTCTATGATGTCAACATTACCATAATACCAAAGGCAAACAAAGACACCACAAGAAAGGAAATTAACAGACCAAACTCTCAAATGAACCTATATACTAAAATCCTTAACAAAATACTTGCTAATTGTATTCAGCAACACATCAAATGAATTATCCACCATGACAAAGTGGATTTCATCCCTAGTATGCAATGAAATCTAAACATAAGAAAATTAATCAGAGTAATACACCATATAATCAGGTCAAATAAAAATCACATGATCATATCTATAGATGTAGAAAAAAGCATTTGACAAACTACCCACCCTTTCCCAATAAAAATACTGCAAAAGATAAGAATAGAAGGAAACTTTCTGAACAGGATAAAGGATATATATGGAAAACACACATCTAACATCATCTCTGCAGTTTCTAGATGTCAGCAGAACCAGGATATAAGGCCCTAGGTTCCCCACCCCCTGTAAAAGGAGCCCCTGGGCCTTTGGAGCCTGCGGTGAGCCTCAGACTGGAGAAAAGTGCCCAAAGCCAGGAGAATTGATGCTGGGGATGTCGTTCTTCCTGTAGAAGTCAGCCCTCACGTGGTTGGCACAGCCATGGTGGTGGTTCAGTGGCTTGATGGGCTGGTGGTGTGCTTCCCATAGGTGGAAGACATCAGCACCTCAATGGGCCATTCATGCTCCTGTAGGGGATCATTGAGATGCTCCCATTAGCAGGGGTCTGCTGCTGTAGCTGCCTGAATCATGCAAAGGGGCAGAAGGTAGGAGCTTGGGTTCATAGAAGTCAAAATGAGATGTCATTGGTTAAACAAGCATGAGAGCATAATTCTAACAACTTCACTTTCTAGTGTCACTTAAAAATACATCACACTTCTGGAATGAATGAATTAGTGCTGTATGTTCATGATTTTTTTCATTACATGTACCAAAATTCAAGCATAAGTGATTGGGATGTTTTCATTTCAGGTGAAGAATCATATCTGGACAGACTGAGTCTAGCACAACTGACACAACTTTACTTATTCTCAGTCATAGAATATCCTTTCTATAAGGTAAAAACAAAAGGTGTATGGCATTATTTCAAGGAGGGCAAACAGGTTTCTTGTGCCCCTTCTGAAAACTAAGTCTTTTCTCTTTTGACCTGTCTCCATAACTTTATTAAAAGGGAAAACTTTCATTTACTTGGAGCTAGGTGCAACAGCTGGCCTTTTCTTTGATAAATTGACCCCATTTCTGTCTTGTCCTTTAGGACCAATTCCTGCTGTGTTAGATTTCTAGATGGTTTCAAGTGTTGAAGGCATACGAATCTTAATATTCCTTGATTCATTTCAAGGGTTTTAAAGGGCTTAGCATGCACAATAGCCATTTGATTAAAAAGTCTGAATCTCTGAACTCTACAAATCCTAATTATTTCTGAGTGTATTTTTTAACCAAGTCAGAAATTTCACTCTTCTCTGGTAGACTTTATTTTAGGTGGTATCTGTGCTATAAAGATTCACTCTCATAAACTTCACAGCACATCTTTTTTGTGTGATTGGAAATAGTCCCAACAGACTTCCTAACCTTCTGCTTTGTCCTTCAAACTTGACTCAGGATCATATTCTGGTAAAAGGTAAAGAAGTGGAAAGTCGTTACTCTTTTCTTTTAAAACATTTTTAACAATGTCAAGGCATATAAACACTAAAATTAGTTAACCCCAAACACCTCCCTTCCCTGAAATAACAAATTTGTAACTGTGCTTTCTATGCCCAACATACACAAATATATAAACCAATTTTCTTTTCTCTTTATGTCCAGTATATCATATAATTTACCATTATGTCCAGTATACATAGACCTTCCTCAAGGCCAATGTGTGTGGAACAAATACGTTCTTCCTCAAAGTGGTGCAGTATTTTATGGGAATTACTCACCAGTTTCCCAGCTTATGATCTTTCAGGTTCTTTCCAACTTTGGTCTCTATCAGCAGTGCTGTAGTAAACACCCTTGTGTGTCATTCTACTGCAGCCCATGTTCCTTTAAGCTGCAGACTAGAATGTTAAGAGTGGGACCACTGGTGTAATGTCAGTAGTGACTCTGAATGGTAGATGTCACACCTCCCCAGCAGTGAGTGAAGGTGGCTGTGTTTTTTTAGTCCTGTTAGCTTTTGCCACTCAGTTCAGTGGAAAAGGGTGTCTTGTCATGTATTTAAATAGCATTTGAGTGAGGAGTAAAGAAGTTGAGCATTTTGTCAAATGTTTTTGGCCATTTGTATTTCCTAGGAATTGCCTTCCTGCTCCCTAATTCATCTTTCTATTGCTTTGTGTTTTTAAGTTTTGTGTGACCAAATCTACCTGTCTTTTAATGGTTCCTGACTTTTCCATCATGCATAAGATTATTTCACCAAATACGTGTTAGTGCAAATATTTACTAATTTTTCCCCATTGGATCTTTAATCCACCTGTGATTTATTATATAGGTATACCTCAGACATTTGGCTGGTCGAGTTTCAGGCCAACATAATAAAGTGAGTTACATGCATGTTTTGGATTCCCAGTGCACGTGTACTATAGCCTTTTAAATATGCAAAAGCATTATTTTTATTTTTAAATGTATATACCTCAATTAAAATGTGTCACAGATGAAGAAAGCACACATTGTTGGAAAACTGGAACTGATAGACTTGCTTGACCCAGGATTGCCACAAACCCTCAGTCTATTTAAAAAAACAAACAAACACAATATCTGCAAAGTGCAATAAAGCAAAACTCAGTAAAAGGAGATATGCTCATAGTCTGATGTTTGGTAGGAGTTTAACTCTTCTTTACTTGACAGATAACTAATTTTCCAGCACTAGTTGTTCCATTGCAATCCTTTATTTATTGAATTGAGATGTCAGTTTTATCATTTCTTCTTGAATTAAAAATTTTAACTGAGTGTCCCCCTTAAAGCAATTCTGAGAGTTTCAGAGATGTTTCTTGAATTTGACAGCATTGTCATGATGTTTATTGTTCTTTTTCAGTGACTACTTTTAAAACACATTTTAAGAATATGTTGAGCTATTAGACTTTAACTATAACAAGAATATTTTTCATTGCTGCGTTAAGAAAGATATCAGTCCTAAGTCCTAGAAAAATATCATTCATTAAAGGAATTTTGTATCAAACTTTTATACATAGGTAACTCACTACCTTCACTTTATTCTCTGGTTTTGTATCTTATTTTTCTCTCATGTTTGAATATATGATTTTTAGGATCCCAAACTCCTTCCTAAATATCAAATGAAATCATTTTTTACTCCATACCATTCCCTGGAGACCCCTGTGGATTTTCACTTACATAAATCTCTGGTAATTGAATTGATCGACCTTTTAGGAGCAAGATCCTACTTTGCTTCCAAAATGTTAATAACCTATTGGTATACAGTAGGTAAGTAACAGGGGATTTATTTACAGAACCTTAGTGGTTGTAATCTCTTTGGGAGACAGGTGGAGCTTAGTAGCCACAGAATGCAAAATGGAATCTTCCCTGCCCCACATGAGGCTCTAGAGTGTAGATGGTAGAATATAGTATATAGACTGTATTTGAATCCAGCTTGCCACAGAGTAGCAGAATGTCTTTGCACAGTGTACTTACCCTTTTTAACCTTTTTCTGTTTGCTTCCTCATCTGTAAAATGTGATTAAGAAGAATATTGACCTCAAACACTTATGGTAAGAAGGAATAAATGAGGGAATAACACAGTAAGTGCTCATGTCTGTTTAGCTGCTCTTATAGTCTAGGCCTGCACTGTCCTGTATAGTAGCCACTAGTGCAGATGGCTACTTAAATTTACATTAAACATAAGTAAAGTTTATAATTCATTTCCCTAATCATATATCACATTTCAAGTGCTCCAAAGCCTCCCATAGCTGGTGGCTACCACATTATCACAGATATAAGCACACAAATCCTCCCAGAAATAGCTGCTGAACTATGCTGACTTTGAGTCGAAGTCCTTCCTTTCATCAATTAAAAATCATCTCAAAGAGAACCATCTCTGATAGGCTTCAAATGGTCACATGTTCCACCTCTCCTGCTCTCATGGTCCTTTCTACAGAAGGAATGGCATATACCAGAGGGCTGGGAAGGGAACTCCAGCCACTCCCCTGGGTCACATGTTGCAGTTGTGGGGTGCCACGGTCATGGGCTGCATTAGCTGTCAGGAGGCACTGGAAGAGAGGGATGTGTTGAGCTGCTTAGTTGTCTAATTTTGCTGAACTTAGAACATTTTCTTCACTGTCTGAATTGAAAGTGTGCTCCCATTTGTAAGGAGAAGGAGGAAGTGTGTGGTTCCTACTGCTCCCCTGTTAATTTGAGGACCTACTCCTTGCTTTAGCCCAGGAAGCCTCCTTAATTTCAGGCTGACAGGCTTGTTCTTGAAGCTGAGTGAGTGAACATCCTCATTTGGTTGTGGTCATTACTTTGCAGCCTTCTGTCCTATTGGTAAATACAGTTTGGAAGAAATCAAAACAGAACAAAGAAGTAAAGGAAGATAGTGTTTGTGAGGGTATCACATGAAGAATTTTTTCCTTCTCTCACTAGATATTGAAATTAAATTAGATAAAGATGGATTTGTATTACCTTTTACAGTTGATGAAGATGTACACAAAAGATAAAGAAATTGTTCTAGTTTTTATATTAAAAGGCCTGTTGAGGTGAATAGGAAAGGATCATTTTCTTAAAAAGGTGAGAAAAATAGATGATTCCAGAAATTAAAACTACATTTCAGGATATGTTTTCTGGAAATTCCTTGTAATATTTTATAAACAGCATCGTTAATTAAGCCAAGTACTTTTTCAGTAGACTAAAGAGTAACACATTCATGATTGATGTGAGAATACTGGCCATTAGGAAAAGCCACATTTTGAGTAAATTTTGGCCATAAAAATAATGTTTTGGATTGTTATAAAAACTAAGTTTATTTCTCTTTGATTTTTTTTTCAGAGTAGCACTATGCATTAATGGCCCCAAAAGAGTTTGTTTTAACAGCAAAAATTTACTAGGAAAAGAGGCTATTAAACAACGGCAACTCCATTTACTTAGTTATCAAGTTGTCCAGGTATGGGTCCATTCCCTCCACCCCCCAAAGTAATCCCTCATTCATTCTTGCTTTTTCCAGGGTCCTAAGTAGTCTGCTAGGACAGTGGGCTGAGAATCTTATATCTCTAATTGAAGTACCCACTTTGTTAATTAGGCTTTTCAGTGTACTTGATATTTTTTTATAAATCTTTGGCTTATGTTTTGAAATACGGATTTTTCTTTTTTTTTTTAAGATTTATCTATTTTATTTATTTCTCTCCCCTCCCAACCCCCACCCCGGTTGTCTGTTCTCTGTGTCTATTTGCTGCATCTTCTTTGTCTGCTTCTGTTGTTGTCAGTGGCATGGGAATCTGTGTCTCTTTTGGTTGCGTCATCCTGTTGTGTCAGCTCTCCGTGTGTGCAGAACCATTCCTGGGCAGGCTGCACTTTCTTTTATGCTGGGTTGCTCTCCTTATGGGGCGCACTCCTTGTGTGTGGGGCTCCCCTAGGCGGGGAACACCCCTGCATGGCACAGCACTCCTTGCGTGCATCAGCACTGTGCATGGGCCAGCTCCACACGGGTCAAGGAGGCCCGGGGTTTGAACCGTGGACTTCCCATGTGGTAGACAGATGCACTAACCACTGGGCCAAGTCTGCTTCCCTTGAAATACAGAATTTACTGATCTTCAGTTTTCCAAAAGCAGAATATGCCTATATTCTTCATAAGATATGCTCAACTCTGCTTTTAGAGTTATTAAATTATTGGAATATCTGTTTTAATTTCCCCCTGATGTCAGTGTAAGAATGGACAGGATGACTCACTAAAACCAGTATCTTCATCACTACCTAATGTCTAAGACCTTATTGTTTCCTTTGTAAGTTACTTAATAAGGCATTATGATGATGAGTGACTAGAATGTAGATGAATTTCCCAAGTTCTCTAAGGTATTGGTGCTAGTCTGCTCCCTGGTTTTCTCTCTGGCTTACTCTTGTCCAGTTCATCTTGCACACCCCAGACTAATCTTCTGAAAACCCTCAGCATTCCAGCCTGTGATCAGAAACCTTGTTTCTTTCCTACTCACGGGATACAGTAGAACCTCCTCTGCTCTGACTTTTGGGATCCCGTGAGGCTGCACCTTGTTACCTGTCTTCAAGCTGGCGGTCTCTTCCTTCCCACCTAACCCACTCCATTCTCTCTCCCCTCGCTCCTTTGACCAGGTGCCCCCTCTCCCTCCAGACAGCATCTCCTCATGACTAAATTCTGTCCATTCAGCAACACCCCACTCAGGTCTCTTCTTTCCCCACAACCTAAAACCCTGACCTCCTCTGAGGGCTGGAATGTTGATTTTCTTCACACACTCTGCATTGGCTTGTTGCATACTTCTATTATTGATTGTGTCTTCAAGGACAGGAATCATGTTTGATCCTTTAAATATCCCTCTTATTTAAGCAACTAATATTTATTGAACTCTTATTATGTACTAAGCATTGTTCTGGGCTCTGGGGGTACACAAGTAAGATAGCTGTGACTTTGCCCTCGAGGAGCTTCCATTCTTATGTGTGTGCAAGCATTTGTGGGCAGGTTGTTAGAGACAAACAAGTTCAACACGGTAATTTCAATTGTGAAGGATTATACTAGCCAGTTCCTTTTTTTTTATTCTTCCCATAACAGATCCATTTTCATGAGCCTGAGATGCTAAAATCAAGGCTTGAATTTGTCAAATCTTTATCAAGAAAATTGTTTTCTCAAAACCCCAGGGTTCAGTGCTGAGAAGAAGGAATAGTGACTTCAGAACTCAGATCATGAAAGAAGTTGTGTTTTTATGGGTCTCAGCATAAAAAGAGCCTTATTTGTGAATTAGCCATTTTGCAGAATTATGGACTATTTGGTGATCTGAAAAGGATCTGTCTAGATCTTACAGAGACATGGAAGGAGCCTTTATTTTCCCTATACCGTGAATACCAAGTGTCAGTGATTGATTTAAAATTAAAGTTCAATTTAATATTACTATCATAGATACTTGATTTTATATGTCAAACAGAATCGATCAAGTACAATAAATGAATACAATGAATGACTATTTTAAAATCTGCCATCTTGTAACAGTTATCTGCTAAATGAAAAGAGTATGCTTTTTAGAGACCTTCATTTCCTCCTCCTACAAATATAAGAAATGTTTTTTTCCCATTTCCTGATGTACTTTGTTAGCAGATATAATGTATGGTGAGGAGGAGCAATGGGAAAACAGATGACAGCACTTTGGATTACTATAACATTTATAATTGTAGAATTATACAGAAATAATCCTTTAATAAAATATAGGGAAGTGGATGTGTCTTAAGCAGCTGGACTCGTACCCACAATGTGGTAGATCCCAGGTTCAGTTCCCAGTGCCTCGTAAAGATGATGAGCCAAATAGCAAGCTGACAGGACTAGCTGACTTGGTGAGCTGATGCAACCAGATGACACAGTGAGCTGATGCAACCAGATGATGCAGTAAGAGACACAGTGAAGAAACACAATGAGATATATGAAATGGAGCAGAGGTGGTTTGAGTAATTAGGTGCCTCCCTCCCACATTGGAGGCCCCAGGTTCTCTTCCCAGTGCCTCCTAAAAAGAAGATGAGCAGAGAGCAAGTGCAAAAACCGGGGAGAGGGGTAAATAAAAATAAAATCTTTAAGTATATATATATATATATATATATTCAGGAGTATTCTCTTTTTAAATATACAATGAAGTAAAGTAAATTTAGGTAGGGTTGTAAGGGGGCAGGTTTGATTGGGGGAAAATCTAAAATGTAAATCATGCGTGAATTACATTGTATTTAGTGAAGTACAGATGCTTCACTCTCCAATTACGGTCAGGTTAAAGCTTGAGGGGAGAGTGAGACAAGGCAGGCAGATGTGGAAAGGGCCGCAGAGTTTGGAGACTGGGTTTCTACCTCTGGCTAGTTCTGGGGCCTTGGACAGGGAAAGGAGCTTCCATTTACTTCTCACCCACTCTGTGCTGAGCTCTATGCTAAGCACTTGAACACAGGCTTGTATGATTTCCAGGGGCCTTGGACTTGGGCAGTGTTTCCTCTCCAAAGCTCACAGATGGTCAATGCCTGCCTTGGATACAGAACCAAGAAGATGAGACTTGAACCTGGTCTGAGCAGCGATACAGCAGAGGACTGAGAATCTGTGTTCATGAGTCAGGCACGTGGGGTTGATTTCAACCTCGCTTGCAAATTGTATGACCTTGGGCCTCATTTCCAAATGGCTAATCAGAAAATAAGGATGAAATGAGTTAATACACATAAAAACATTTAGAAAAAGGCCCACCACAAAGTAATCACAGGACCTATTAGCTAGTAACGTCTGCATTTCTACCAGTATTAGGATTCTCTGAAGAAACAGCCAACAGGATATGGGTCCATACGTAATTAGGGAGGGATTTGTTAGTAGAATTGGCTCAGTGACCCTGGGGATAGGCAAGTTCAGATTTCCTAGGGCAGGCCATGCATTGGAGACAGCACAGGGGATGACTTCCTTGGGAGAAGCTGGAGAAGGAGAGAAAGGATTTGCCACTGCTGAGGGCCTTGGTGTTGCTTTAAGACCTCCAGCTGCTGGGGTGATGGGACTCCTGTCCTTGCTGAAGGTAGTCGCCCTTGTTTGTGGATGTCATCAGCCATAGCTGCAACTGCCTAATGGTCTAAAGCCACCTACAGAATGCCCTCACACTGGCAGGCCAGGGCTTGCATCATCCAATGACTCGGCACCAACTGGATGGTGATTAACCATCGCATGACCCCATCATGCTGTAACATTTTAGATCTCTTTATCTTTACTTTTTAAGGCTTTTTAAGCTTTAGCATAGGTTATTGAAACTCTATGAGTTCTAGAGCTCTAAGTTCACTTTTAAATTTTATGCTTCTTTGCAGAGAAGGAATGAGACAAATAGAAGCAAATGAAAGATTGACCAGGAGAGAGCTGCAATCGATTCAGATGTGTTCATATACCCAAGTGAATTCCGCTCACCTGGGGGCCAGGCCAAAAGGATTCTCACATCTCTGGGAAACCTGTGAAGTGGTCTCACTTACAGTTCTTAGAGCATTTCATGTCTTTGGGCCTGAGCACTATTCTGGATCATACTATGCCTCAGAAACCCTTCCACAGTCCCTCTTTGCTACCCAGACCAAGCCCAGTGTCACTTCTGCCTTCTGTGAGCTCTCTTGTCCCTCCCTGTCACACCCTATACCCCCCACCCCCCTCACCCTACTCCAACCCCCATAACAACAATCGCTTCCATCATCATGAGACATTCATTGCATTTGGTGAATACAACTCTGAGTACCGCTGCACCTCATGGTCAATCATCCACACCATAGCCCACACTCTCCCACAGTCCACCCAGTGCGCCATGGGAGGACATACAATACCCAGTAACTGTCCCTGCAGCAACACCCAGGACAACTCCAAATCCCGAAAATGCCCCCACATTTACATTTCTTCCTCCCACTCCCACCACCAGCAGCCAACATGGCCACTTTCTCCACACCAATGCCACATTTTCTTCAATTACTAATCACAATAGTTCATGAATAGAAATATCAGTAAGTCCACTCCAATCCATACTCTATTCCTCCATCCTGTGGACCTTAGAATGGTTGTGTCCATGTGTAAGGAGGTGTAGGAGGAGCACAGACTGGCTTGCTGGGTCATACTTCTAGGGGTGCCATAATTCTAGGGTTCCCTACTGCTAGGTGTGCTGTACTTCTAGGGGTGCCATATTTCTAGGGTGCTCTACTTCTAGGGGTGCCACTGTAAGTGTTTGATTATTGCTTTTGTTAATTAGCATCAAGGACATGGTACTGAAAAATCTCTGAAACCTCTGCCTGAATCAAGGACATACAGGCAAGAAGCCTCCTGAGAGGGGTGCTCGTTGGTCCGGGCCTGAGACCGCCCCCTCCCCTGCCTGCCTGTCCACCTGCACTCCCTACTGCCTTCCCCTTCTGAAAGCTGCACCGCCCTTGTCCTCCCTTTCTGCCACCCGCACATCAATGGGCTCAGCCTCAGGGCCACCACAGATGCTCTTCCCTCTGCCTGGAATGACCGACTGTTCCCCAGATTCCACAAGTCTTGCCCCTCATTATCATTTATGTTTCAAGCCAGTCTTCCTAGAGCTGCCCTGGTTAAAGTATTCCCAAGGCCTGTTTAGTTCTCCTTTTCCTTTTTACTGATACACACACATCCCAGGCTTTAGAGTTAAGCGAATTTTCGACAGAAGGAACACACCTCTTGAACCAGCATTTGACTCAAGAAACAGCAGAGCGCTGTGGAACAGCTCAGTTTTGCCAGATACCACTTGAATGGATTCGATTTGTGCCGCTGCACAACAGCACCTGCCAGTACCGTGAGCGGTGCCCGCTCGTGGTGACCGAGGCGCTGAAAACCGACTCGTTGCACGTTGACACGATGCTGCTGTGGACACACTGATTAATATATCACGGCAGTGAATTCCACCTGAGTCTTCCACTACTGTTCCGCGGCTCCTGGAGGGTTTCAGATGCCGCGCTGCCATGGCCTGCTCTTCTTCCGGACAGCCCGCTTGGAACCCTCCGGGAGCGCAAGGGCAAGGGCAAGCAGGCGGTGGCCCCCAGTCCAGCAGACGCGGCTCCTTGCGTCCCAAGTGGGCCCTCCAGGGACCCGCAAGGAGACGGGAGGGCACGGTCCCATCCCCAGCCCAGCTGCGCCCTCCACCCTGCGCCCCTGGCCCTGCGCCCCAGCCCTGCGCCCGCCGCCCAGCTTTGTGACGCGAGGCCGCTGTTCCCCGGCAACTGCTGAACGCGGGCGCCGAGCAGCAGGGAGGCGCACTCGGGCGGGGCCCCCGGCCGGGTGCGACCGACATGGCCTGGGCGGAGAAGCTGGAAGCTGGCGGCCTGGCGGATGAGGAGGAGATCACCGCCGCCACGCTGCGGGGCACGCCAGGGCCGCCGCCCATCTTGGCGCAGTCTGCCTTCAGCTACGTCCCGCCGCGGCGCCTGGACCCCAAGGAGCGCAGCTACTTCTCCCGCCAGACCCGGGTGAGGCGGGAGGGGCGGCAACGCGCGGTGGGGGTGAGACGGTGCTGGGGGCAGGGTTCCCCTGCCAGGGAGGGGCTGGGGCAGGGCTGTGCCACCCGGAGCGGGGACTGGACACCCAGCGGCACCGCGTGGAAGGGATCTGGGGGCCAAGCAAGGGCGTGGGGGCGGGACCCCGGCAGGGTGGGCGATGCTTCTGTGGGGGTGGGAGCAGGACATCATAGTGGGAAAGGGCTACCGGGAAGGTTAAGTGGGGGGTGAGCAAGGAGGGAGTGCTCACCAGGGAGGAAGACTCGATGGGGCGCCCGGGGGTGGAGAGGGCAGGGGCTGCTCGGCAGGGTCGGTGAGATGGGCGCCTGGACCGGAAAGAGCAGAGCTTTTAGTACTGCGAGACACAGAGGCACCCCTCCCCCGGGCTGGAGGGGCCTTGCAGCAATCCGGGGGTGCGCGGACAGTCTAGAAAGGGAGCCCCAAGGCTATCCAGTGTGCAGGATGCGGCCCCCTGAGCAGTATGTGCGGTGGTTCCCGCGGCCGTGAATAAGCAACCAGGCTGATGGACAGTCCTGGGTCACCGGAACCCTCGGGCCGCCTTCCCACCAACAAGGAGAACCAGGAATAGGTCTGCACCGTCTGGCCCGGCCCCTCTGGGAAGGTGTGCGTGGTGGGAAGACTTCGGGGGTCTAAGCAGCCGAAGCCCCCAAGAGAGGGCGGAAGGAAGGAAGAGAAGGGTGTTCAGAGTTGTTCAGGTCACCCATTCCTTTCTTTTCAACATTGTTTCTGTCCGTCCCCAGGGCGTTCCTCAGGGCATCTGATTAGATAAAAGCCTTGATTGGGGACCCTCAGCCTGGCAAACAGCTGGGCACCTGGGCTATCCCTCAGGCCTCCTGGAGGGATGGGACTGCCAGAAGAGGGACACCTCACTTTTCTCAGGCTGCTGTCACAAGTGCCATGAACTGGGTGGCTGAAAACACCAGAAACGGCTCTCTCAGCCCGGCAGGCTGAAGCCGCAAGTGCGTGGGCCCTGCTGGTGTGTCAGTCCTGGCCGCTGGGGCGCCTGTCCCTTGGCCAGCAAGCCTTGGGTTTTCAGTGCCTCCTCAGTCACCCTATGGCCTGCTCTGTCTCTTTTCCCATGGTGCTCCTGCCCCCCACTTTTGTCTGTGTCCACACCCCCCTCTAAAGACACCAGCCATCCTGGACTAAGGGTCCACCCACTGCAGTCAGCCTCATTCAATTTAAATGATTCTGCTTGCAATAACGCTTTTGCAAAAAGTTCGTGTTCCCAGGTACCCAGGATTAGGACTTCAAGGTATCTTTTTGGGGTACACAGCTCAACCCATAACGTGGAACACAGATTCCATTGGAAAGGAAGTTAATGGTGTATAAAATAATCCCACAAAATGCCTCCTTCCTCTTCTCCTAGCCACCCACAATCAGTGGTGCCCAGGTGAGTCCCCAGTTCAGGTCAACTCTCGCTCGAGTACTGATGGGAGGCCCCTTGAGTCTCATGAGCTTCACTTCACACACAGAAGCGTAGTTTCCGGTTGAAGCAACCATGGCCCTCAGCCTGCCCCCCGGGATGTCTCTTGAATCTGAGGTACCCCTCTGCCTGGCTTCTAGCGTGTGGAAGAACTGGATGGAGGAAGGGGACTTCTGGGGCTGTCTCACAAGGTACCTGTCTCTGCTGGCCATTAAAACAGGAGAGGGGTGGAACGGAAGGGTTCCTGACCTGTAAACACACACCTCATCTGTTTTCTTCCTGTGAGCAATAGCTTTTGAACAACTGTAAATAGTTTCACTACTAAGTGGGGTTTACATTTTGAGTCTACGGTACCTATGATACTGCCAGTGAGTTGATGGCCATCATGAGATAATAGTCAAAAAGCCAAGACTCTTGGTGTATGAAGTTGTTCAAATCTTCTTTATCTAGAGAATATAAAATTCATCTGGATTTTCAGAATAACAGACAGTTCACACTACACCGTTTTGTTTGTACCTTTGAGGAGTCCCTTTCTATAAGGTGGACTGTAGACTGCTCCTCGATGGGATGTCACTGATGGAAGGTACCGCTGAATACTGCACAGTGGGGCTTGTGGCTTCTGAAGCTTAAATGTGGTAGAAATGCAGAGCAGAGCCCCTGCCCCCTGCGGGCCAGGCCCAAGAGGGAGAAGGGCAGAGTGAGCCTGAAGACTCAGTGTCTCCTTCCAGAATTTGGCGGTCTGATAAATGGCCCCGCCTTCCAGGGCTAACTGAACAAGGGCCAGAGAGGGGCCCCGAGGTAAGAAGTGACCAGGGTTCTATCTCTTGGTGGGACATCAGGAACGAGCCATAAGCACACTTTTCTATATGGCAGGGTCGGCAAACTAAGGCCTGCAGGCCAAATCTGGCCGCCTGCCTGTATTGATAAAGTTTTATTAGAACACACCCACACCCATTCATTTCTCTAACGTTCCTGTGCAGGATGTTGGGGTTGAGTGATAACGGCAGAGCCCACAGGGCCAGAAGAGTTCCCCCCTGGCCCTCCAGAAAGAAAGTCTCTGACTGCTGCTCGAATGCCTTATTGCCTCCTGGAAAATGGGAAATGTCTTTATTTATTTATTTTTTTGTCTTTACTTTTTTAATATTACATTGAAAAAATATGAGGTCCCCATATATCCCCCCCTCCCCTCACCCCTTTCCTCCCCCCATAGCAACAATCTCCTCCATCATCATGAGACATTCATTGCATTTGGTGAATACATCTCTGAGCACCGCTGCACCTCATGGTCAATGGTCCACATTATAGCCCACACTCTCTCACAGTCCACCCAGTGGGCCATGGGAGGACATACAATGTCTGGTAACTGTCTTTAGAACGCATGCATTCAAATGGGATTTTATGTGTTTAAAGCATTTCAGGGCAGTTTTGGTTAGCTGAGGTTACAGGCAAATTCAAGTCCTGGGGCTTTGTGCATGCCAAAAGGAAATGATGCAACTGAAATAAATATTAATTAAAATCTAAAGAAAAGAGCCTTAAAAGCAACAAGAACAGCAAAAGGCATTTCAAAGTCTATTTGAACCAATGTTCACACCATGGTATTGGGATTATGGGCACTGGTATCTGATCAGCTCCAGGGCTCCAGGAGCAGTTTCTCTGACCTTGGGATCATTGGTCATAAAGAGGGCAAATTCTGTACTACAGCTGATCAAACTCTGTACTAAAGCTGATCAAATTCTTCCTAAATCAATTTCCTTGGAGCACAGTTAACAGTAGTCAGTGTGTTGGTTATCAGCCCAGGCTGAGGAGCCCCAAGTGGAAGTATCAGCTCTCTGGTGACTAGCTGTGGAGGCTTCACAAGTCACAGCCTCTCTGTCTCACTTTGCCATTCTAGGACAGATCAAACAGAACTGACCTCATGGACCACTTAAGAGAATGAATGTGCTTAGTGCGCATACAGTGGCTCACAGTAAGCCCTGGGTCGGTGGAGCTCTAATTACTGTTTTGTTTTTATTTTTTTATTTTTTAATTATCTTTTTTCAAAGTTAATAGATCACACAAAATGTTACATTAGAAATCATAAGAGGTTCCCATATACCCCACTCCCCACCCCCACCCCTATCAATTTTTTCGTTGTATTTTTTGAAGATACATAGATCACAAAAAATGTTACATTCAAAAAATATAAGAGGTTCCCATATACCCCCAACTGCCTCACTCCACTCCTCCCACATCAACAACCTCTTTCATTAGTGTGGCACATTCATTGTATTTGGTGAATACATTTTGGAGCACTGCTGCACCCCATAGACTAATTGGCTTTGGCTAGTGATGGTCAGTGCCCTTTTGCTAAGGACTGGGTCCACTGGGCCAAGCCTTTCCTTCCCGATCTGACCACTGTCAGAGAGGCACATGATAGAACCTTCAACCTGGGGGCTTAAATAAGCAGTTCTGGGGCATTGTCAGACTAGCCCTGGCAAACTGAGACAGCAGCTAAAAGTAAAGATAGACTTCCCATGCCAAAAGATGTGTGTGTGTGTGTGTGTGTGTGTGTGTTTGTGTATGTGGCAGGGAGGCTCTGCCCAGTCCAGTCTCAGGAACCCAGGTGGAGGGCGGGTCACCAGTCAGGCTGTTGTCCTTTCAGTGTGAAGTCTTTGGAGCTCCTGGCCATGGGTGCTTACATGCTTCTGCCTGAAGAGTCACACATGGCTCCTTGGTCACATGCAAGCACCTAGCAGAGGAGCAGGGACTGTTACTCCTGTGGGTGGCCGGGAGTGCAGGAGAATTGGCTATTGGTGCCATCTACCACTCAGCTGATCCTGAACAATGCTCTGAGGTTGTGTCTCTGGCTCCACTTCCCACTGATGGAAAGCCCTTGCTTCTCCTACCAAGTGCCCTTTCTCAGCCAGCAGCTCTACCTGCAGTAGCAAGGTCTCCTCCACTGTCACGTCTGTTTCCTACACCCAGCACCACCAACCTCAGCAATCCTCCTTCTGTGTCACCCTGCACTTTGTTCACACCTCAGCTATTTTCTGAGGGAAAACTGATGGTAGACAGCAAGGGCCAAACCAGTATCAGGAAACACTGAATTTCAATAATACTCAAAACACAAAGGGCCAAATGGACATCAAGATAGAAAAGTAAATGGGGTCCTTTTTGCTTTGTGTTTTAAAAGCAACATCCTCTGTGAAACAAGAAATCCCTTGAGAAATGGTAATAATGAAATACCAATAAACCCATAAGCTCCGTTTTGTGGTAGCATGTAAATCTGGGTCGGTTTTATTAATGACATTCTGCTTCAATCCATAAAGTAGTGAAAGAAAAAAAGAGGAAAGAAGAAAAATTGGTGAAACAAATCAAGGAAAAGCAGATTTTTGTTTGATTAGTTTTTGGAAATGGATAGTCATGTTACTAACTGAGGCTGGCTGGTGATGAATATTTTTTTCTTTATTTTTCTGTGATAGAAAATTTCATTTTGTTCTGCAAAAGTTCTGAATATGCGAAATCCCCACAAAGAAGAGCTGTCTAAGATTGTGATAGCTTCCACCAGCATTGCTAAGGGAAGTTATTCTGAGCTATGATAGGCTCCTGGTAACTAATCCAGGGCTTGAGGGACAGGCATTGCTGCTTACTCATCATTCTTACTTTAAAGAGAGTTTTAGAACTCATTAGGAAAAGAAATGGGCATTTTTCAATAATGTTGCATATCATACTCTATTATGCTGATTTTCTCCAGTTTAGGGAACAAAATAAAGTGCCATTAGCTCTTACATCCAGTGTAGGTTGATTGCATGTTCTGTTCTTGAGTCCCTTCTTCCCCTTTAGGATCTTCCCCTCAGAATAAGAACCCTAGGGGCTTACTCAGCGCAGAAGGATCAGAGGAAGCACAAGCCCAGCCTTTTCCATGAGGATCTTCTGTTTCCTTGTTCCCCTGCTGTTAGCACTGCCCCCTGCTGGCTGCCCTGCTGCCCTGTCCCCTTTGGCACCAGGCTTTCAGGTGTGAGAGAGGAAGGTGCCTCCCACCTCTCCACCACGTGTCTGAAGACCTGGTCTATGTGTTGGACCCTGTGGCTCTTCTCCAGCCACACATGTGTTCCACTGGTGGGCTGGCCAGGAAGGACTTAAGCCACAGAATGACCAGGAGCCCAGCTTCTTTCTAGGTCCTTAATTTACTAGGCATATGGAGGTGATGTGAGTGATGGGGACCATGTTATCTTTTTTTTCTTTCCAGATGGCCTCAAGTGGGCTGGGCAGTAACTCTGAACCTCAGAGGGGAGGGTCTGGATTCCAGAACTTTCCCTGACAGGAGACCAAGTTCCTCCTCTGGAGAATTGACCTTGTATCATCCCAGAAGAGTGGGTGGGGTGCTTGGGCTTCCTTGGGTTCCCGAAGGGCCTTCTGATGTGGGGGTTTACCTACAAAGTTTCCTTCAAGAGGACATAACACTGCCAGCAAGAGGTGACTCTCGGCCAATCAACATCCTACGTTATGTATGTTAAAGATAATGTGATCTCTCCATGGTGTATTACATTTCTTAAAATGTTGGATTTTATTTGATTTAATTCAAATGTCTTTAATTTTTATATAGTATAGCCATTTGATACTGTTTATGAATTCCAAACATAGATATTGGATTATGTTTGTAAACTGGTCTCTTCCTATGGGCATAATAGATTGTATTAACTTCAGAGGTTTCACTTTTACTTTGTTAAATTATGATCAGGGGTTGAAATGGCCCATGTCAGTAGGACATTGAGTCTTCACCCCCTTGGTGGGCAGGGACTCACTAAGAAAAAGACATGGCAAAGGAAGTAGTTGGAGTTTTGATGCTGGATCCCAGGGAAGTAAACACACAGGAGAAGAACACAGAGGAACAGAGATGGCTCTATAGACATGGCAGAGGCCTGGAAAGAGAGAGAACCTGATGGTCTACTGTTGACCTTGTGGCAACACCAGAGCCGCCAAGCTGATAAACTAACAAGTGCCAGACAGAGAGACAAGCCTTATGCCAGCCTACAGCTGAGACCAGAAGAAGGTGGGACCATGGAGTCTGAAGAAGAAGGCTGAATCCTCACAGAGACCAGCAGCCATCTTGCTCCAACATGTGGCAACAGACTTTGGTGTGGGAAATAACTTACACTTTATGGCCTTGTGACTGTAAGCTTCTACCCAAAATAAACCCCCTTTGTCAATGCCAACAGATTTCTGGTACTTTGCATCAGTACCCCATTTGTTGACTAAGGCATATAGTCAAAGTGTTTGATATTTTCTTTTTGATTTCTCCCCATTGCTTTGATGATTAAAAGGCCCTTAGAGCTGTTTTTTCACTTACCTTTTAAAATCCATCCAGAATTTTCTTTTGTCTGCAATGAAGTGGGAAAATACAAGTTTATTTTGAACCCAAAGAGCTATCCAGTTTTCACAGTACCAAACACTGAAAACTTTATCACTGGCCATGGTTTGGGCTTCTTGTTAACCTAGGTGTGTAGGAGCCATACTGGAGGTGATGCTTTCCACAGAAGTGAAGGCCACAGTGGACCAGGGCACCCTGTGACCATGCCAGAAGTGGACAGGCACAGTGGACCAGGGCACCCTGTGACCATGCCAGAAGTGGACAAGCTTGAAGGCCACAGTGGGAGGAAGCTCAGGTGTGGTGGGCTTGTTCTGGCCAGTGGTGGTGTGTGAGCAGGAGCCCTGAGCCCATACTGGGAGGTTTTTTGTCCTCCCCATCCTGTAAAGTGACTTGGAGCACAAGCACACCAGATTTTCCAGCAGCTGTGAGACAAGTTCTTTTAGCATGGCACCCCTGGAGTTCTTAAGAACTTTAAGACAATACTAAGGATTGCCTTGCTGGCCTTAGCAGGGTGGCTGTGGACAACAACCAGGCTGACTTATCTTCACACCTTTCTCAGAATGACCAGGTGTCTTGCACAGGATGGAAGGTGTGTGAAGGGTCTGTAGAGACTCAGTTGAAGCTGCTTTCACCCAGTCTGAGTTCCTGGAGTCAGTGAGCTTGGGGATTACTGGGTTTTCCAACATACTCTGCATATGTGCTGCATTCTCTTAACTGTACTTTCTACCTTGTGCCTTGTAGTTGGTAGAAATGCTTCCTTTTGTTACCCACCCAGAGGAAAAAAGTAAGGCAAAAACAAACTTAGGCAACCTGGCATTAGGTTCGAGACCTGATCCTGCCCAAATCCAGCAAGACCACGTGTCTGAGTTCACTGTCGGGAGGATATAAGCAGCCAAAATGATATACATGGCTAACCAGGGGAGGATTAAAGAACAGCTAGCAAGTGCATTTCTTCATCTTTTTTAGATAATGAGGCAGACATACTTTCCCTTTAAGGACAAGCTGGGATGAACAAATGGAGATATTAAAAGATGATAGCTTAAGTCTTTCATGCTAATGTGCTGGAGGTGCAGTTAACGTTGGGGTTTAAGATATATTTAGGGGATTTGAATCTCTGGACCGACAATGTGATAGCCAGGTCCTGAGCCTCAACAGACTCCAGCACCTACAATCTGATTTAATGGACTTACAACACTCAGCTAAGATGGAGTTGAAGAAGGACAATCACCACACCATGGAGCCTAGAGTGATTACAACTTAAAGTGGGAGGATTGCATCCAGCATCCATGTGGAATCTGAGCCTCCTCTTGACATAGAGGTGCAATGGACACAACCATCCAATGTCCACATAGAAGAGGTGGCATTGGATTGGGAAAAGTGGACATGGTGGACGATGGGTATGGGGAAGGGCAGGAGGAGATGAGAGGTGGAGGCGTCTTTGGGACATGGAGCTGCCCTGGATGGTGCCTCAGAGGTAATCACCGGACATTGTAAATCCTCATAGGGCCCACTGGATGGAATGGAGGAGAGTGGGGGCCATGATGTGGACCGTTGTCTATGAGGTGCAGAGGTGCACAAAGATGTACTTACCAAATCCAATGGATGTGTCATGATGATGGAAACGAGTGTTGTTGGGGGGGTAGAGGGGGGGTGGGGGGGGTGGGGATGAATGGGACCTCACATATATATTTTTAATGTAATATTATTACAAAGTCAATGAAAAAAAAAAAAAAAAGATGATAGCTGATGGGTGGGGCAAGATGGCACCTGAGTGAATGCACTTCATAATTGTTCCTGCAGAAGGCCGGCTGAGTACAGTTGGAATCTTGCTGCAGTGGGCTGTTTCGGGGACTTGCAAGGCAGGAAGTGTTTGGACATTGATTTGGAGAGACTGGAACAGAAGTCGTGCTTGCTAAGGGTAGAATTGTGGGTTTCTAACACTGAGGTCAGAAGTTGTGGAGAGGTGGGACTCTTCCCCCTAGGGCATTCCCTGAACTGTTAGTAGTGTGGCAACATTCCCAAGCCCTGTGTTCCCCAGAAGAATGGTCCCCAGGTCCATGACTGCTAAGCCACCGCAGCCCACTTTCCACAGACCCACAGGCCCCAAGCGGACAATATCCCAGACTTCCCACTCCCAAATCCAGCGCTCTGCCAAATCCAGTGCTCCCTGCGGTAAGGAAATACACTAGCCGTTCAGTTTTGGAGTGACTCTGTGAGTTGGAGGGTTTTGGTGGGAGGTGCAGAGGGGCCAAATGAGATGGGGGTTCAATTTTCAGGTCCTGACACCCCCCTCTTTTTTTTTTTTTTTTTTGAGCTAAGGAGCATTCCAGCTGGCTTGGGGAAAACTGGGGAAGAAAGGAAAGGCAAATCTGCCGAGAAAGCCCAATTACCTAAAAGTGCTGGGATCGGAAACTTGGTCTGGGAGAAGGTGGAGTCAGAAAATCAACTAGGCAGCAGACTTGGCCCAGTTGTTATAGTGTCTGCCTACCACATAGGAGGTCTCCGGTTCAAACCCCCGGGCCTCATTGACCTGTGTGGAGCTGGCCCATGCGCAGTGCTGATGCACGCAAAGAGTACCCTGCTAAGCAGGAGGGTCCCCCACATAGGGGAGCCCCATGTGCAAGGAGTGTGCCCTGTAAGGAGAGCCACCCAGCATGAAAGAAAGTGCAGTCTGCCCAGGATTGATGCCGCACACACGGAGAGCTGACACAACAAGATGATGCAACAAAAAGAAACACAGATTCCCGTGCCCCTGACAACAGAAGCGAACAAAGAAGACACAGGAAATAGACACAGAAAACTGCGGGGGGGGGGCGGAGGGGAGAGAAATAAATAAATAAATCTTTAAAAAAATTCAACTAGCCCTCCTGTAGTACAACTAAGGGAGATGGACTGTAAGATGTGTTTTGAGGGGACCGGGAGAGAGTGAGGGTTCAACAGTGAGCCCCTGATACTAATGACTATGCTTGTGAGCTGATAAGCCTAAAATAAGAACAAGGCCTAGAGCTACATTGTGCCTGGGAATTTCCTCCTGTCAGCCTTCATGTTACTCAAATGTGGCCAGTCTCGAAGCCAAACTCAGCATGTAAATGCAATGCCTTCCCCCCAGCGTAGGACATGACACCCGGGCATGAGCCTCCTAGCACCAAGGGACCACTATCAACTGCCAACTGATGATGCAACTGGAAAATGACCTTATATGGAAGGTTCAATGCGGATCAGCAGAATATCCCTATCTACATAAAATAACATGATTTTAAAATGCTATTTGACCTAAAGTAAGGGGGAAATGGAAAGGAGAAATGAGTTTATATGGCTACGAGTCTCTAAAAAAGAGTCTGGAGGCTGGCAGAAGGATTGCCCTCATGCACAACTGAGCAGAGTCAGAGAGACAGATAAAGCAGATACAACCCCCAGATATTAGTTCCTTTGAGGGCTAAAGAGACCCATGGGAGTTATGGTCATGGCCGATGGGGTTAACTACAAGGTCAGATGGCCCCTCTTTGGAAATGGTGTTTATGTGTGATGAATCTGGACTCAGATGGGATCTTCCTTCATAAGACTTTCATGCTAATGTGCTGGAGGTGCAGTTAATGTTGGGGTTTAAGATATATTCAGGGGATTTCAATCTCTGGACTAACAATGTGATAGCCAGGTCCTGAGCCTCAACAGACCAAGCACCTACAATCTGATTTATTGGACTTACCACACTCAGCGAAGATGGAGTTAAAGAAGGACAACCACCACACCATGGAGCCTAGAGTGATTACAACTGAAAGTGGGAGGATTGCATCCAGCATCCATGTGGAATCTGAGCCTCCTCTTGACATAGAGGTGCAATGGACACAACCAATCCAATTTCCACATAGAAGAGGTGGCATTGGATTGGGAAAAGTGGACATGGTGGCTGATGGGTATGGGGAAAGGCAGGAAGAGATGAGAGGTGGAGGAGTCTTTGGGACAAGGAGTTGCCCTGGATGGTGCTTCAGAGGCAATCACCGGACATTGTAAATCCTCACAGGGCCCACTGGATGGAATGGAGAAGAGTATGGGCCATGATGTGGACCATTGACTATGAGGAGCAGAGGTGCCCAAAGATGTACTTACCAAATCCAATGGATGTGTCATGATGATGGGAACGAGTGTTGCTGGGGGGGGGGGGGAGAGGTGGGGCGGGGGGGGGTGGGGTTGAATGGGACCTCACATATATATTTTTAATGTAATATTATTACAAAGTCAATAAAAAAATAAAAAAAAAATAGATGTGTTTTGAAAACTTCCATTAGCATATTTGGTGTTCCTGGTGATGTGTGGGCACGCTCTCTTTGGAAATTAAGAGACATTGTTTTCTCTGGTGATTTGGTTCACCAAGGACCCACTTGATTTTCCTACTGGACACCTCACACAGCTTTCCTGCTGCCCTGGGAGAGAGAGAAGGGAAAAAGGGAGAAAGGGGGAAGGTCAGACTCCTAAGCATTTTATTTAAATGCAAAGAGGATTCCTTGCTTGAAATGTTGGTCTTTTTTATTGGCTTATTTTTTTGTTTTTCCTTCCTCTTTATAACCCCACAGCCCTTTCCTCCTCCCCCTCCTCCTTCTCCTCCTACTCCTCTTCTTCTTCTTCATCCCCCTTTTCTTGCTTGAATTTCCACCCTCACTTTTCCCCCTTTTTTCCCTTTCTCTTCTTTTTTGTATTTTTTATATTAGGTGTGGCAGAGAGTGATTCACATTTGCTGTGTTTCCTCATCCTCTATTTCCTCTTTTCTGTGTGTACTGATTTTGGCTACCAATACTTACCCCTTTCCTCTACATCTTTCTATCCTCCATCATTTAGTGTTTCTCTTACATTCCACTGCTCTTAATTTAGCCCCCAATTTTTATTTCTAATACCTTTGTACTGTTTTCTGTCTTTTATTCACTCTCTATATTATTGTCCTTTCCTTTCTCTTCCCACTTTCCTGACCACACTGGTCTTTTAATTAATACTATATTCCTCACCATATTCAGGTTACTGTCTCATTATAGATACTCCATTTTTCTTACTGTTATAACTCTACACAGCTTACATGAGTCTAATACCCATTCTTCTAGATCTCTCATGGTTCTTCTGCTAATATTTACTAACAATACTACTATTATACTTTTTTCTTTTCTTACTCTTTTTGCTTTCACTTACCCTAATATTTTCCTTCAAGTGAACTTAGCCAACAGGACAGAAATAGAAATAAGAAGAACAAAATGGCAAAGAGAAGACTTAACACACATGAAAAGCAGCAACTAATTAAACCCTGACACTAGACAAAGAAGCTAATCAACCCACCAAGATAAAATGATGACCAGACAGCAACAAAAAACTACAAACCAAACCAATAATCAGGAAAACATGACCCAATCCAATGAACAAACTAAAAAGTAGGAAGAAGAGCAGAACATCAAACAAGTAATTAAAGCTCTCAAAACATTTAATAGGGGCCAATTTAATGAGGTGAAGGAAGAGATAAGACTATGAAGAAAACACTTAGAGAGCATACAGAAGAAATTGCAATCATGCAAAAAAAAAAAGACAATGGATATGATGGGGAGTAACAGCACAATCCAAGAAATCAAAAATACACTCTCAGCAAATAACAGCAGATTTGAAGAGGGAGAGGAAAGAACTAGTGATGTACTGTCTTCCACTATGGAAGATAGTACATCCTAAATCAAACAGACAGTAGAATTGATAGATAAAAAGAGAGAAAAAATTCAACAGGGACTTTGGGACCTGAATGACAAAGCAAAATGTGAAAACATATGCATTATAGGCATCCCAGAATAAGAAGAGAAGGGAAAGGGAACAGAAGGGGTGTTGGAGGAAATAATGGGTGAAAACCTCCCAAACCTATTGAGGGAGATGAATGTCCACATCCAGGAAGCACAATGCACCCTAAATAGCATAAATCCCAACAGGCCTACCCAAAGACATATACTTGTCAATTTATCCAATGCTCAAGACAAAGAGAAAATACTAAAAGCAGCAGGAGAAAAGAGAAACATCACATACAAAGGAGGCTTCATAAAACTAAGTGCTGATTTCTCATCTCAAACCAAGGAGGCAAAAAGGCAGTGGTATGATATAGTCAAAGTACTAAAAGAAATAATTTCCAAAAAAGAATACTCTGTCCACCTAAACTGACATTCAATATGATAGAGAATTCAAATATTCACAGACAAACAGAAATTAATAGATTATACCAACAAGAATACTGCCCTTCAAGAAATACTAAAGGAAGTTCTATAGGGGGAAAGATAAAAAACAGGAGAGACAGAGTTGGAGGAGAGTGTAAGAACAATAAAAAGACAAAAAAAAGTAAAAAACCAAACAAAATATAACAAACACAAATCCAAAGAAAATATGGCTAACATAATTCCTTGAAAGTGATAACACAGAATGTCAATGGATTAAACTCACCTGTCAAGGGACTCAGACTGGAAGATTGGATAAGAAAGTATGATCCATCTATATGTTGTCTACATGAAAAACATCTTAGACCTAGGGATTCAAGGAGGTTGAAAGTGAATAGCTGGAAAACATCTTACAGGCAAATAATAACCAAAAATGGGCAGGAGTAACTATGTTAATATCAGACAAAATAGACTTTAAATGCAAAATAATTGTGAGAGACAAATATGGACACTACATATTAGTGAAAGGGATAATCATTCAAAAAGGAAAGAACAGGTATAAACATTTATGCTCCTGGGAAGCAGACTTGACTCAGTGATTAGGGCATGTGTCTACCACATGGGAGGTCCACGGTTCAAACCATGGACCTGCTTGGGGCCTCCTTGACCCATGTGGAGCTGTCCCATGCACAGTACTGATGCGCACACGGATTGTTGTGCCATGCAGGGGTGTCCCCGTGTAGGGGAGCCCCAAGCGTAAGGAGTGCACCCTGTAAGGAGAGCTGCTCAGTGTGAAAGAAAGTGCAGCCTACTCAGGAATGGCACTGCACACACAAAGAGCTGACACAGCAAGATGATGCAACAAAAAGAAACACAGATTCCAATGCCACTGACAACAGAAGCAGACAAAGAAGATGCAGCAAAAAGACCGAGAACAGACAACTAGTGTGTGGGGGAGGGGAGAGAAATAAATAAATACATCTTTAACAACAAAAACATAAACAAACAAAAACATTACACTCCTAACAAGGGTGCCTACAAATATGTAAGACAAACACTGGAGAATCTAAGGGAAGGAATTGATGCCTCTACAGTTATAGTGGGGGACTTTAATACACCACTATCACCTTTGGACAGAACATTTCAAAAGAAAATCAATAAAGAAGAAAAGACTTTGAACAATATATTAGAGGAACTAGACCTAATAGACATATACAGAACATTACATCCAAATAAAGCAGGATAAACATTCTTCTCAAGTGCACATGGATCATTCTCCAAGATAGACAACAGGATAGGTTGCTGAGAAAGTCTCAGTGAATTCAGAAAGTTTGAAATCATACAAAATAATTTCTCTGACTGCAATGGAATGAAGCTGGAAATCTGCAAAGGTCAGAGACCTGGATTTGGCAACAAGATATGAAAGTTAAATAACACACTCTTAGAAAAACAGTGGGTCAAGGAGGAACTCTCAAAAGAAATCAATAACTACCTTGAAACAAATGAAAATGATAATGCACATATCAAAACTTATGGGATGCAGCAAAAGTGGTGCTGAGAGGGCAATTTATTTTTTTTTTTTAATTTTTTTATTTTTTATTGACTTTGTAATAATATTACATTAAAAATATATATGTGAGGTCCCATTCAACCCCACCCCCCCACCCCCCCTCTCCCCCCCCCCCCAACAACACTCGTTCCCATCATCATGACACATCCATTGGATTTGGTAAGTACATCTTTGGGCACCTCTGCACCTCATATACATTGGTTCACATCATGGCCCATACTCTCCTCTATTCCATCATGTAGGCCCTGTGAGGATTTACAATGTCCGGTGATTACCTCTGAAGCACCATTTATAGCCATAAATTCACACGTGATAAAAGAAGAGTTAAAATTGAAAAACTAACTTCACAGTGGAGGATTTTGTAAAAAAAAAAACAATGACAAACTAAACGCAAAGGAAAAGGAAAGATATAACAAAGATCAGAGCAGAACTAAATGAAAAAATAAGAAAGCACTTGAAAAAATAAACAAAACCAAGAACCAGTTCTTTGACAAGATCTATAAAATTGACAAACCCTTAGCTAGACTAACAAGAAAAAAAAAGATGCAAATACAGAAAATAAGAAATGAGAAAGGGGATATCACCACTGACCCCACAGAAAAAAAGACTATCGTAAGAAGATACTTTGAAAAACTATATTCCAGCAAAAATGAAAATTCAGAGAAAATGGACAAATTCCTGGAAACAGATAAGCAACCTATATTAATGAAAGAGGAAACTGACAATCTCAATAAATCAACCACAAGTAAAGATATAAAATCAGTCATTAAAAGCCTCCCAACTAATAAGAGTTCTGGGCCAGATGGCTTCAGAGGTGAATTCTACCAAACTTTCCATAAAGAACTAATGCCAATCTTGCTGAAACTCTTCCAAAAAATTGAAACAGAAGAACATTGCTTAACTTATACTATGATGCCAATATTGCCCTAATATCAAAGCTGAACAAAGACGCCACAGGAAAGGAAAATTACAGACCAATCTCTCTAATGAACATAGATGTGGAAATCCTCAACAAAATACTTACTAATCATATTCAGCAGCACATTAAATGAATTATACACCATGACCAGGAGGAATTCATTCCTCGTATGCAAGGATGGTTCAACATAAGAAAATACACTAATGTAAACACCACATAAACAGATTGAAGGAAAAAAATCACATGATCATATCTGCAGATGCAGAAAAAGCATTTGACAAAATACAGCACTATTTCTTAATAAAAACTCTGCAAAAGATTGGAGTAGATGGAAACTTTCTGAACATGATAAAAGATATATATGGAAAACCCCCAGTTAACATCATTTACAATTTTGAAAACTGAAAATCTTTCCCTCTAAGATCAAGAACAAGACAACGATGTCCATTATTACCCCTTCTATTTAATATTGTGTTAGAAGTACTTGCCTGAGCATTGAGGCAAGAACCAGACATAAAAGGCATTCAAATTTGAAAAGAAGAAGTCAAAATTCCACTATTTGCAGATGATATGACCCTATACATAGAAAACCCTGAGAAATCTACAACAAGCTTCTAGAATTTATAAATGAGTTCAGTAATGTCACAGGTTATGGGATCAATGCACAAAAATCAGTAGCATGTCTGTACAACACTAATGAAAAACCTGAGGAGGAAATCAAGAAAAAATACCATTTGCAATAGTAAATTAAAAAATCAAATAACTAGAAATAAATTTAACTAAAGATGTACAAAATTTATACACAGAAAACTACACAACACTGTTCAAGGAAATCAAAGAAGACTTAAATAAATGGAAGAATACTCCCTGTTCATGGATAAGAAGGCTAAATATTATTAAGATGTCTATCCTACCAAAACTGATCTACACATTCAATGTAATCCCAATGAAAATCAACACAACATTCTTTAGTGAAATAGAAAAACTCACTAAGAAATTTATTTGGAAAGGAAAGAGGCCCCGAATAGCCAAAGACATATTTAAAAAGAAAAACAAAATTGGAGGAATTACACTACCTGACTTCAAAACATAGTACAGTAGTGAAAACAGCATGGTACTGGCACAAGGAGAGACACACTGACCAATGGAACCAATTTGAAAATTCTGATATAGCTCCTCATAGATACAGTCATATGATATTCACAAGACCACCAAACCCACTGAAAGAGGATTACCAACTCACACCTTATAAAAAAAATCAACTCAAGATGGATCAAAGACCTGAAAGAAGAGCCAAGACCATAAGGACCTTAGAACGCAATGTAGGGAAACACCTACAGGACCTTGTAGTAGGAAATGGCTTCATGTACTTCACACCAGAAGCACGAGTAGAAGAACAAATAGATACATGAGACTTCTTCAAAATTAAAGCCTTTTGCACCTCAAAGGACTTTGTCAAGAAAATGAAAAGAGAGGCTACCCCATGGGTAAAAATATTTGGTAACCATATATCTGATAGGAGACCAATATCCTTCAAATATAAAGAATTCCTATATCTCAAAAATAAAAAGACAACCCACCCATTTTAAAAAGTGGCAAGACTTAAATAGAAACTTCTCGGTTCCACACATTTAACTTCCATTTTCCCTTCCACCTTGCTGCCTACATTGACAGCCAACCTCCGTTTCCCGAGGAGCCACTTCTAAAGATAGATAGAATAGTGTTCAGGGCCTAACTTGCTCAACTGCCCCAATGCCCTGGGAGCCACCCTTTCTCTCGAGGGGATTACAGTTCCCTCTATTTGATGGCATTAGTCCTCCCCAGGATGTGGGTCCACCTCCACTCTAACTACTTGGGTGTCTACCACATGGTGTCACCCACTCTGGCAGAATGAGCATGTAGACATTCCCCAGGAGCACGTCCTGCATCAGACCCTCCCCTCCGAGCATTCTAAACAGGTAACCATCTTTATTATATTTTGATATGATTTTCTCAGCATTTTACTCTCCACCAACACCTGACCCTCTCCTGTGTTCGTATGCTATTCCTCCCTCCCCCCACTTTTGGGCATTGTTACCCATCCGCCCCTCCCCAGCCACCCTCAAACCCGCAAACCAAGGTAAATGGGGGGTAAGAGAGGAGTTTCGTGAGAGTACACAAGGATGGGTATAAAACATGTAATATTACCCCATAACATATAGGAGATGACAGACTGATAATGTAAACCATAATGTAAAACATAGGATAACTAAGAATGTAAAAAAACTGTGTATCCTAAAGTATGCACCACAATGTAAGCACAGATGTCACCTTGTTAGAAAGCTATTGTCTCAGACTCTGTATATCACGTTAAGTAAATATGATGTGAATAGGGTGTAAGGGTATCGCTGTGGAAGGGAAAAGGTTTTGTGGTGGATGTATGGGAGTGCTGTATATTATATATATGCATTGCTGTGGTTTAGGGCTCTGTGAAGAGAAGCTCAATAATTAGGGGGGAAAAAAAAAAAGAAAAAGATAGGATGTAGAATTTTTTCCAAGTCATCACGTATTCTTTATCTAACCTTTAAACCTATCGCTATATGCCATTTCCTAGTAAGGGACCCTGACATTATATTGGGCTTCAAATTTCATGGAGTTCTGGATCACAGAGTGGTTCAACAATGGCAATGGAGGGATACTGGTATAGGATACCATTGACAGGTGATATATGCCTGACAGGGAGCTGTACAGAACATATGTCCAGGGTGCATGGTAATGTTTGGATATACTCATAGTGGCAACAATTAAAAACCACAGCAGGGGGGTACTGGGTTCCTGGCCAGTGGTGCTCTGTTGTGGTCCCTAGGGGAGCAGCGACAGTCTCCCAGGTGCAGAGGTGGGGACCGGGAGGGAGTGAGGGCTCAACAGTGAGCCCCTGATGCTAATGACTATGCTTGTGAGCTGATAAGCCTAAAATAAGAACAAGGCCTAGAGCAGCATTGTGCCTGGGAATTTCCTCCTGTCAGCCTTCATGTTACTCAAATGTGGCCAGTCTTGAAGCCAAACTCAGCATGTAAATGCAATGCCTTCCCCCCAGCGTGGGACATGACACCCGGGGATGAGCCTCCCTAGCACCGAGGGACCACTATCAACTGCCAACTGATGATGCAACTGGAAAATGACGTTATATGGAAAGTTCAATGCAGATCAGCAGAATATCCCTGTCTACATAAAATAACATGACTTTAAAATGCTGCTTGACTAATGTAAGGGGGAAATGGAAAGGAGAAATGAGTTTATATGGCTACGAGTCTCTAAAAAAGAGTCTGGAGTCTGGCAGAAGGATTGCCCTTATGCACAACTGAGCAGAGTCTGAGAGACAGATAAAGCAGATACAACCCCCAGGTATTGGTTCCTTTGAGGGCTAAAGAGACCCATGGGAGTTATGGTCAAGGCCGATGGGCTTAACTACCAAGTCAGATGGCCCCTCTTTGGAAATGGTGTTTATGTGTGATGAATCTGGACTCAGATGGGATCTCTCTTCCTAAGACTTTCATGCTAATGTGCTGGAGGTGCAGTTAGTGTTGGGGTTTAAGAGATATTTAGGGGATTTGAATCTCTGGACTGACAATGTGATAGCCAGGTCCTGAGCCTCAGCAGACTCCAGAACCTACAATCTGATTCATTGGACTCACCACACTCAGCTAAGATGGAGTTGAAGAAGGACAACCACCACACCATGGAGCCTAGAGTGATTACAACTGAAAGTGGGAGGATTGCATCCAGCATCCATGTGGAATCTGAGCCTCCTCTTGACATAGAGGTGCAATGGACACAACCAATCCAATGTCCACATAGAAAAAGTAGCATTGGATTGGGAAAAGTGGACATGGTGGCTGATGGGTATGGGGAAAGGCAGGAAGAGATGAGAGGTGGAGGCGACTTTGGGACATGGACCTGCCCTGGATGGTTCTTCAGGGGCAATCACCGGACATTGTAAATCCTCACAGGGCCCACTGGATGGAATGGGGGAGAGTATGGGCCATGATGTAGACCATTGACCATGGGGTGCAGAGGTGCCCAAAGATGTACTTACCAAATGCAATGGATGTGTCATGATGATGGGAATGAGTGTTTCTGGGGGGCAGAGGTGGGGTGGGGGTAGTGGGGTTGAATGGGACCTCATATATATATATATTTTTTTTAATGTAATATTATTACAAAGTCAATAAAAATAAATAAATAAATAAAAAATAAAAATAAAAAAAATAAATAGAAACTTCTCCAAATAAGAAATGCAAATGACTAAAAAGCACATGAAAAATGCTCAAAATCACTAGATATTAGGGAAATGCAAATCAAAACTACAATGAGATACCATCTTACTCCCACGAGACTGGCAGCCATCAAAAACACAGAAGACTACAAGTACTGGAGAGGATGTGGAGGAATGGGAACACTCACTCATGCTGGTGGAAATGCAGAAGGATACAGCCATTCTGAAGAACAGTTTGGTGGTTTGTCAAAAAAAAACTAGCTATGGATTTGCCATATGGCCCAGCAAGTCCACTGGTGGGTATTTACCCAGTAGAACTGCAAACAAGGATACAAACTGATATATGCACACCAATGTTCATAGCAGCATTATTTACTATTGCCAAAAGTTGGAATCAATGCAAATGCCCATCAATAGATGAATGGATAAATAAAATGTGGCATATACATACAATGGACTACTACTCAGCTATAAGATGGAATACAGTACAAACACATGTGATAACATGGATGAATCTTGAAAACCTTATGTTGAGTGAAGCAACCCAGGCATTGAAGCACAAATATTACATGATAAGTTGTCTCAGAGAGCTACAGACTGGTTGATAGGCTTAAAGAAAGTTTGGAAGAGAGCTAACACCTACATGGGTGAAATCTATGATAAGCTGTATGTAAATATTAGTAGAGGGAAGGGATAAAATGGGGGCATACGGATGCCTTGGGTGGAGCTTTAATGGCTTGAGCGGGGCTAGGGATGGGAGGAAGGGTCAGATGGCCCTAGAAATTGGGGGGAGGGTGGGGAAATATTTGGACATAGTAGACTGTCAGGTATGTGGTTGAAACTGTAATGTTGAGAAAACTTTTTAGAAAATATAATAAGGAAGTTTACATGTTTAAGATGCTTAAGGTGGGACATCTTACACAGGTCAGGCTTCCAGGTAGTGTGTGAATGCTCATTTTGTCATAGTGGGTTATATTACTTGGTGGCGATCCATACAATTAGTGTGAAGTTATACCCACATCCTGAGGACTGATGTTCTCAAACAGGGAAATGTGTCTCTCAAGAATACTGGTGGCAATCCAATGTCCACATAGAAGAGGTGGCATTGGATTGGGAAAAGTGGACATGGTGGACGATGGGTATGGGGAAAGGCAGGAAGAGATGAGAGGTGGAGGCGTCTTTGGGACATGGAGCTGCCCTGGATGGTGCTTCGGGGGCAATCACTGGACATTGTAAATCCTCACAGGGCCCACTGGATGGAATGGGGGAGAGTATGGGCCATGATGTGGACCATTGACCATGAGGTGCAGAGGTGCCCAAAGATGTACTTACCAAGTCCGATGGATATGTCCTGATGATGGGAACGAGTGTTTTTGGGGGGGGGAGAGGGGGGGTGGGGGGGGTGGGGATGAATGGGACCTCACATATATATTTTTAATGTAATATTATTACAAAGTCAATAAAAAAAAAAAGAATACTGGTGGCTCTCAATGGGTTAGGACAGTCGAGTATGTCAAGCCATCAACACTGTTGCAAGTATCTCTGAATATGGTCTTTCAAGTAATGACTGATTGTCACTGTGGGTGCTATGGGGAGGGGGAGAGGGGTATTGAATAGATGGAATCAGGGTAACTGTAGGGTAATGGAAGTGTTCCACAAGATCATGCAATGATGGATATAGGACATGTTAAATTACACCAAAATTGTATAAAAGTATATAGGTTAAAATGTAAACTATAATGTAAAACATAAGATACCTAAAAATTTAGAAAATTGTATAGTCTAAAATATAGATCATAATGTAAGACAAAATGGAACCTTGGTTGCAATCTATGTTTCAATATCTGTACATCAAGTGCAGCAAACACAATATGAACATGTAAAAATATCATTGCTAGGGAAGGGACAAAATGTTTGATATTGGATATGTGGGAATACCCTATATTATATATGTGAATTACTGTGATCTAAACATTTTGTGAAGACAAAACAAATAATTAGAAAAAAAGAAAGGATGTAGACACTGAGGAAGAAATGAAATTGCCTTGCCACTGTACATACGGGGCAACACCTATTGCATTAATGAAAGACAAAACATCAAAAATGAAGCATTTTCATTTTTTGATACGCCAATTTATTTTTACTTTATTTAGTTTTTCTAAATTACTATGTATTCTATATCTAACCTTTAAATCCATCACTATCTTCCACTTTATTATTTGTGGAACTTGACAATATATTAGGCTTCATTTTTTAAGAATTTTTTTTTTTGGGTGTACATCATGGTTTATATTTTAGACTATTCTCTTTTCTAAATTTTTAGTTATCTTATGTTTTACATTTTGGTTTACATTTTAGCCTATAGACTTTTATACATTTTTGGTATAATTTTTTTTTATTGACTTTGTAATAATATTACATTAAAAATATATATGTGAGGTCCCATTCAACCCCACCCCCCCACCCCACCTCTCCCCCCCCCCCCAGCAACACTCGTTCCCATCATCATGACACATCCATTGGATTTGGTAAGTACATCTTTGGGCACCTCTGCACCTCATAGTCAATGGTCCACATCATGGCCCATACTCTCCTCCATTCCATCCAGTGGGCCCTGTGAGGATTTACAATGTCCGGTGATTGCCTCTGAAGCACCATCCAGGGCAGCTCCATGTCCCAAAGCCTCCACCTCTCATCTCTTCCTGCCTTTCCCCATACCCATCAGCCACCATGTCCACTTTTCCCAATCCAATGCCACCTCTTCTATGTGGACATTGGATTGGTTGTGTCCATTGCACCTCTAGAATTTTTTTTGTGTGTGTTGAACAAAATTTTAATATTCTAAATTTAATCAACATCCAGCAGGTTATTTTGACTATATATTGTACATTGGAAGGAAGAATCAATTATTTTCAAAATCACATTTAGATTTCAAAGAGTAAATATTAAAATAGTCTCAGTGTGAACAGAGAGGTTCAACTCTGGCAGGGGAGGAACACTGTGTGGGATGTTATTGATGGGAGCCACATGGTTGGGAGGGAGTTCTCCAGGCATGTATATAGGGTACATAAAAATGTTTGGATATTTTCATAGTGGTTACAATTAAAAACTTCAAATAAGGGAATGTTGAGTTCCTAAACTAGGGAGCTCTACCACATTCCCCAATGGAACAGCATCAATCCCCAAATGCAATGACAAAGACTAATAAGGATGGTCCAACAATGAGCCCTTTATACTGATGACTATGCTTATGAGCCTGTGTGCCTAAAATATGAACTAGGCCTAGAGGTGCAGTTTGCCTGAGTTACCTCCTGAGATCCTCCATGTTGGTCAAATGTGGCCACTCTCTAAGCCAAACTCAGCATGAAAATGCATTACTTTCCCCCAGCATGGGACATGACTCCCAGGGATGAGCTTCTCTGGTGCTGAGGGATTACTACCAAGCACCAGCTGATGATGTAACTAGAAGAAGACTTTGAATAAAAGGGTCAAGTCAGACCAGCAGAATATCTCAACCTTCACGTAATAACGTAATAACAGTTGTTAAAAACTGTTTTTTGACCTTGAATAAAAGGGGGAAATGGAAAGGAGAAATGAGTTTATATGGCTATGAGTTTCCAAAAAAGAGTCAGGGGGTCATCAGAAGGGTCGTGCTTATGCATGCCTCAGCAGGGTCCCAGAGACAGCCAAAGTAGATAGAAGGCCAGGTACTAGTTCTCCTGAAGGCTGCAGAGACCCACGGGTTCTATGGTCATGGCAGCTGGCTCTGGAGTTCAGCGCCATGTCAGTGGTCCCTACTTTGGAGTTTGTATTCCTGAGTATGATGGAATTTTACTCAGATGTGACCTTTCTGCACATCCCTCATTCATTTTTAATTTTAGTCATTCAACAACCATTTAGTCATCAAACACATCATGGAAGTTACTAAATAATATTTTGTGAATAAAGAGATAAGTAAAATATTCTTCCACATCTTATAGAGATTATGTTCAAGCAAAAATAGTAGTGACTACATGAAATACCCTGAGATGGCACTGACATCCTGGTGAAGTGGATCTAAAAGTTTATGCTCATTCTGTGGAGACAAGTGAAGGCTTCACAAGGGAGATGACTGCACTGACACTGAAAGTAGAGATTGGGGTAACTTCAAGAGGAGAAAGGTGCAGAAACGCACCAAGAAGAAACAAGAGGGAAACAATCCAATCAAGGTAACCATATGGTGTGGTAAAGTTTTAAAATTAGTTCTTGCTATCTGATGAACAATGAAGGGGTAGGATGTGAAAAGGGGATAAGCAGCCTGACCAGTTTGGCAGTAGCCATAGTATAGAGAGCCTGGTGTTTTGTGCAGAACATGGATATTTATGTTTTAAATTATTGAGAGTCAGGGCAGGTTTATAGAAGGTGATGGTCGTGAAATTACTTGCCATGATGAAAGCTTACTCTCAGTCAACATGACGATCGCTGTTGCCAAAACCCTACAGAGAGGATGAGGGATGGAAATAGCACAATTGTAGTGGGAAGTGAATCTGTGTGGGCTTGGACTACAAAGAAAAATATTCATTTTTATCCTAAGCACAATGCCACGCATTTTGTATTCATTATTTCATTTAATTCAATTATTCCATAAAATTGTTTTTCACTATTCTGATTTAATGGAAGAATAATGTGAGGCAGCAATGCTATATTCTTATCCAAGGTATGTAAATGTAATTGTCATGGATTGAACCTTGGAGTTCAAAGTTTCTAGAATTTTGCACTTAACTAATAATTTATTTATTAATAAAATTAATATTTTAAAACTGTGTTAGATTTACAGAAAAGGTGCAAGGATAGTAGAGAGGATTTTCAAGAACTTCTCACATACTTTTCCAATATCTTAACACCTAAAAGCCAGAATAGCAAATTATATTTATTTTCAAAAATTCTTAAGCCATTCAGGCAGTGACAATGTCTCAGATTTTCTCCTCATGTTTTATGACTTGTATACTTTTGAGGAGTGTAGGTCGGGTATTTTGTAAAGTGCCCCTCACTCTGAATTTGCCTGATATTCTTCTCATGTTTAGACAGGGTTAATGGGATTTTGGAGGAAGATACCAGGATAATGTGTTATTTTCATTGCATCATATCTAGGGTGCATCCTATCAACATGACTTATCACTCTTGATGTTGACCTTGATCAACAGTGTTTGGAGCTTTCCTAGCTTCCCCAATACTCATCAATTCTCTGCATTTCCATATATGGCTTTTGGAATGAAATTAATACATGAAGCCCACATTCAGGAGTGTGATGTTTGTGCCACTGCCTTGAGAGAAAAATATCTCCATATATTATGGAATTCATCTTCACAATAAATATGTATCTTTTAAAAATCAATTATTTATATTAGGATTGCCTCATGACATTTATTTCTTACTTTGTGTTGTGATACAGTACTACTTTATTTTGTTTTTCAGTTTATTCCAGTTTTGACCTTTGGAACCCTTTTGGCTATGTCCTGTGTCTATTTGAAATTATCCCCAACATTACCAGTTTTATTTTAAGACATACTAACTTTTTGGTACTAAGAGATACTCCAGACTCTTTTTGTATATTTCTTGACCTAGTCCTGCAGGCAGCTATTTCTCCAAGAAAATTCTTATTGCAAAAATGCTTTTAATATCTAAAGTCTGGACGATATATGTGCCTTGCTACTGGGCCATCTCCATGGATATTACAAAAACACACATGTGTGTACACAATCCTATGTATATATACATATCTGCAAATATTTCTACATGCAACCCTGTGTAACGATATTTACCTCCACACGAATTCACACTGATATGTCTGTCTCTAAATCATTAACAGAACAATCTAACATCCTCCCCTTGCTTATCTGAGTCCTTCCACACCATGTTGGGAAGCATATTTCCCATATTCCATTCATTTACTTCATTGCTTAATTCCAGTGTACATGTATAAAAGTAAAATTTGTTAACCCATACCCTGATGGGACACAATATCAAATAGAGTAGCATACCTGTGTACAGTGCCCATTGATTTCATATTACAGACACTGTTCATATCCAATATTACTAATCCAGCATCTTTTCCTCCCATACCCCTCAGATAGGGCATTTGATGCATTTACAATACAGTTAGATTATTTTTGAACTTGGATGTTGTCAAGTTCAATGGGTTTTGAAAAATGCATAATGTCATATGCCTGCAATCCCAGTATAATAGAGAATAATTTCACTGTTCTGAAAATTTCTGAGCTTCACCTACTCAATGTACCTCCCTCTGCCTAAGGCCTGGGCAAACAGTGATCATTCTAATATCTCTGCTGTTTTGTCTTATCCTATTAGACTGGTTTCTTTTTTAAAAAATATTTTTTTAAAATTATTTTATAGGTACTTAGATTACATAAATGTTACATAAAAAGTGTAGGAATTTCCATATGCCCTGCTCCTCGTAGCTCCCACATTCTCCCACATAAACAACATCTTTCATTAGGGACATACATTCATTGCAATTGATAAACACATTTCAGGATATTGCTACTGAGCATTGATTATAGTTTACATTGTAGTTGACACTCCCACATAATTGTGTAGGTTATGGGAAGACATATAATGGCCTTTATCTTTCATTGCAAAGCCATTCAGAGCAACTCCAAGTCCCCAAAATGCCCCCGTGTTACAACTGTTTTTCCCTCTCCTTGCCCTCAGATCCTCCAGCGGTCACTGCCTCCACACCAATGTTATAATTTCTTCCATTGCTAGAATTACAATAAGTAACAATAAGTATAGACAATAAGGCTATAGAAGAATACCAGTAAGTCCACTCTAGTCCATAGTTCTTTCCCATTCTTAAGGAATCTGGGATGGTGATGCCCAATCCACGTGTAATTGAGAGGGGAGTTTGATCCCATATATGGATGGGATGCTCTTGCTGGCAGTTGTAGGCTTTCTTATTTCCTTGGTATAGTGGTTGCCCATCCTCACCTCTTTGTTAATTACCCTGGGTGGGTCCAATGAACTGGAGAGTAGGTGTTGCAACTCCACTGAGGCTCAGTGCACAGCTGGCACATGGGCAGTCCAAAGACTTAAGTTTCTTGGGTGTACATCTACTAACATCATGACCAAGTACAAGTTCAAATAGAAGGGACAGATGAGCTATGTGTAGGGAAGTCATAACTGAGTCCCAACTCTGTCACAATGGGGAGCACAAACCCCAAGGTAGGCCCACTGGGAAGGCACCAAATTCCTGACCTATCTATCATGACCATAGGACCTAGGTGTCTCCAGAGCTCTCAGGAGACTATTTGGGGTAGTATCTATTTTGGCAGTCTATGAGATCCTGCTGAGATGTGCATAAGTGCTACCTCTGAAATGACCTCCCAATTCACTTTGAAGTCTCTCGGCCTTCTGAACTCATTTGTTTTTACATCCCCCCCCCCCTTTTCTTTTACAACTTTTTCCAGTTACCCTGCTATTTGATTGGTGATGGTAATCCCTCAATGTACAGAAGGCTCATCCCTAGGAGTCATGTCCTACTCTGGTGGGAAGACAACGCATTTGTATGCTGAATTTGTCTTAGAAAGAGGCTACATTTGAGCAACAAGGAGGATCTCAGAAGGTAATTTTAGGCACCCTAAACACAAGGCTAAGTTTCAATTTCAAGAGCAAAGGCTCATAAGCATAGTCATCAATATCAAGGGTCCATCAATGGGCCATTTTTCTTCACTATTCATTGCCCCTGTACTTGGGGGATTGCTGCTGTTCCATTAGAGAATGTAGCAGAGCTCTCCAGGATTAGAATTCAATATTCTCTCAGTTATTGTGTGTCTCTCCACCCACTGTGGCAATGCCACATGAATATGTGAAAACATTTATATACCTTACGTGTATTTCCAGGAGAAATTCCTCCCATGTATCCCTCATTACTGACACTCCACACTAATGATTCTCCCCTTCTCCAATTGTAACTCTTCTGTGATCCAAAGCTTCTTCAAAAATGAAGCCAATAAAATAGCCAAATACAATTATTAGGAAAATCAAATAATAATGATAGGTTAAATATTAAAAATAAAATACAAAAAAAATTAAAATAAAATTTAAAATTTGGGATATTACAAAATAATGAAAACTATTATTTTCTTAAAAACTTTTTTCTTTCATCAGTTTAATATATATTGTACTGTGTGTATACTGACATTTCCTTCCATTTACTCCATTTTGTTTATTCCATTAAACAAAACTATAAAATTTTGTTTTCAAAGAAGTTTTAGGTCACAGAAAAGTCACGCACAGCATATAGGGGACCCGATATACCCAACATCCTCCCCCCTTTTCCCCTTCCCATGTTAATACCGTTTTACATGTGGATGGTACATTTGTTTCAACTGTTATACAAGCAGTAAATCATAGCTACTAACCACGGTCAATGGTTTATATTATGGTTTACATTTTACAGCACATTAATTTTTAAATTATTTAATAGATTATTTATTTATTTTTAAAAATTACATTCAAAAAATATGAAGTCCCATTCAACCCCACCACCCCCACCCCCCACTCCCCCCACAGCAACACTCTCTCCCATCATCGTGACTCATCCATTGCACCTGGTAAGTACATCTCTGAGTATCACTGCACCCCTAGTCAGTGGTCCACATCATAGCCCACACTCTCCCACGTTCCATCCAGTGGGCCCTGGGGGGATCTACAATGTCCCGTAATTGTCCATGAAGCACCACCCAGGACTTTTCCTCGTCCCGAAAACGCCTCCACATCTCATCTCTTCCTCCCATTCCCCAAACCCAGCAGCCACCATGGCTACCCTTCCCACACCCATTCCACATTTTCTCTGTGGACATTGGATTGGTTGTGTCCATTGCACATCTATGTCAAGTGGGGGCTTAAATTCCAGATGGAGACTGGATGCACTCCTCCTGCTTTCAGTTGTAGACACTCTAGGCTCCATGGTGTGGTCATTTATAAATTTTGATGACATTTAACATGACCAGTGTCCATCATTGTAAGATCATGTAGAACACTTCCATTGCCCAATAAATAACCCTCTTTCATATACTCTGTGTGCTCCCTCTGCCTCCCCTTGGGGCCAATATTGATCATCTGGTTTCACTACTTGGATAAGATTCATAGTTACTTGCAACACTGAAGTTCTGACATTCTGGTTTGTCCTCCCCTCTTAGGAATCACCTATGCCCTCAAATGACTCCTGTCCCATTGTTTGAGAAGATATAGGTTCTCCCCAGGATGGGAGTTCAACAGCTTCCCACTCATTATGTGGGTTTCCACACACCGACACAAAACATTATGACAAAATGATCACGCACATTCTCCCTAGAAGCCTGCCCCAAGGTGCACCCTGTCCTGAATGCTCCCCATCCAACACCATAAACCAGTAACCCTCCCTTGTCATATTGCCATAGGAGTGTTCTCAACTTTTTACATTCAACCACATACCTGACAATTCCCAGTGTCACATGGTCCATTGCCCAACCCTCCCCCAGTTCCATGAGCCGTCCAACGTACCCTCACTACCCCACCCCTGTCAAACCAGCAATGCCTAACCCAATAGTATCACCAATGTTTTGTCATAGTCCTTCACTACCCAATGACACACTTTCACCTTATCATAGATTTGGTCCATATGGGCATTGGCTCACAAACTTCTCCATTTATATTTCCTCTAAATATCTCTTACAGACAATAGCTCTCTGAGTCTGCTTGATTTGCTTAATTTATATCAAAAGTCATGTAATATTTGTCCTTCAATGTCTGACTTGCTTCACTCAACATAAGGACCTCAAGGTTCATCCATGTTATTCCATGAGCTAGTTCCGTATTCTTTCTTTTTACTTATTAAATTGTATGTTTCTTAAAGATACATAGATCACAAAATAAAGTTGTATTAAAAAAAGTAAAAGGTTCTTCCATTTCCGACACACCACCCTCCCACTCCTCCCACATCAAAAACCTTGTTTATCATTGTGGCATATTATTTGCATTTGGTGACTACATTTTGGAGCGTTGCCAGACCGCATGGATTATAATTTACATTGTAGTTTACACTCTCCCCAGTACATTCAGTGGGTTATGGCAGGATATATAATGTCCAGCATCTGTCCCTGCAATATCATTTAGGACAACTCCAAGTAGCAAAAATGTCCCACATCTCAACTCTTCCTTCTCCCTTCCCTCAGCAACTACCATAGCCACTTTCTCCAGATCAATGTTACAGCTGCTTCCCTTACTATTCAAAATAATTTTACAGAAGAATACCAATAAGTTCACACTATTCCATAATTTATTCCTCCATCCTGTAGACCCTGGGTTGGTGATGTCCATTCCACCTCTATATTGAGAGGGGACTTATATCCAACATGGTTGGTGGATATGATTCTCTTACTTAAAGTTGTAGGCAATCTCAGTTCCCTGGTGTGGTGGTTAGCCATTTTCACTTTCCTGTTAGCTGGCCTGTGCAAGTTCAGCAAACCAGAGAATAGGAGTTCTAATCTGCTGAGGCTTAGAGCCCAGCTGCCACATGGCCAGTCCATAGCTTCAAGTCTTCTTAGGATACACCAACCCCAGTGACAAACTACAAGTTCGATAAAAGTGACAAAAGAGGCAAGTTTAGAAAGGCCACTTCTGAGTCCAATTCCATCACACTCAGGAGCACAATTTCCATAGTAAGGCCCACTCCAGAGCCATCTGCCATGACCGTAGAATCTGTGTAGCACCAATACCTGGAGGTGTATCTACTTTGTCTTTCTCTTTTCCCCATTTTTAAAAGGGTTGTTTGTCTTTTGTTTTTAGATATGTTTTCTTTATATATGCTGTATGTTAGGCTCCTATCAGATATATAATTACCAAATATTTTCTTCCATCACACCTTTGAGGTGTAAAAGTTTTAATTTTGAGGAGTTCCCATTTATCTATTTTTTTCTTTCACTGCTTGGGATTTGGATGTGAAGTTCAAGCCAAACTCAGAATGTAAATGCATTACCTTCCCCCCATCATGGGACACAACTCCCAGGGATGAACCTCCCTAGTGCTGAGGAATTACTACCAAGCACCAGCTGGTGATGTAACTAGAAAAAGACTTTGAATAAAAGGGTCAACTCAGAAGAGCAGACTACCTCAGCCTACATGTAATATTAGGCATTAAAAACTGCTTTATGATCTTGAATAAAAGGAAATGAAAAGAACAAATGAGTTTATATGGCTATGAGTCTCTAAAAGCGAGTCAGGAGGTCATCAGAGAGGTTGTGCTTACACACACCTCAGCAAGGTCCCAGAGACAGCCAAAGTAGATACAACCTCAGGTACTGGTTCTCCTGAGGACTATAGAGACCCACAGGTTCTATGGTCATGGCAGATGGCTCTGGAGTTCAGTGCCATGTCAGTGGGCCCTACTCTGGAGTTTGTGTTCCTGAGTATGATGGAGTTGGATTCACAGATGACCTTTCTACACATGCTTCTTCTGTCACTTTTACTGGACCTGTGGTTAGCGCTGGGGTTGGTGTATATTCAGGAGACCTGAATCTCTGGACTGTCCAAGTGATAGTCAGGCCCTAAGCCTCAGCAGACTTGCAACTTATACTGTCTGGTTTATTGGACTTACCCTCGCCACCTAACAGAGAGGTGAAGAAGGTCAACCACCACACCACAGAGCCAAGAGTGCCTACACCTGCAAGCAGGAAAATTGCATCCTTCATCCATGTGGAACCTAAGCTCCTGCAATATAGAGGTGGAGTGGACATAAACATCCCAGGGTCCACACGCTGGAGGATTAGAGTATGGATTAGAGTAAACTTACTGATATATTCAACTATGGAACTATTGTGATTAGTAATGGAAGAATTTGTAGCATTGATGTGGAGAAAGTGGCCACAGTACCTGCTGAGGTTAGGGAGAGGGAAGAAGAGACATGATGTGGGGGCATTTTCAGGACTTGGAGTTGTCCTCGGTGGTACTGCAAGGAAAGACACTGTGCAATGTATGTCCTGCCATGGCTCACTAGGTGGACTGGGAGAGAGTGTAAACTACAATGTAAACCACTATCCATGTGGTGAACAGTGCTCCAAATTATATTCACCAAATGCAATGAATATCCCACAATGATGAAAGAAGTTGTTGATGTGGGAGGAGTGGGGTGAGGGGGGTGGGGGGTATATGGAGGCCTCATATTTTTTTAATGTAACATTAAAAACAATAAAAAGATGAAAAAATATTCCCTATTACAAGGTCCTGTAAATGCTCCACTAGATTATCTTTCAAGGTCTTTATGCTGTTTGCTCTTACATTTAGATCTTTGATCAATCCTGAGTTGATTTTTGTATATGGTGTGAGATGGTGTTTCTCTCACATTCTTTTGGATATGGATTCCAGTTTTCCAAGCACAATTTGTTGGAGATGGCATTCTCTCCCAGTTGAATGTGTTTGGTGGCCTTTTTGAATATCTGATTCTATATCAGAACTCTTAATTTGGCTCAATTTGTTGGTATGTTTATCCTTGTGTCAATACCATGAAGTTTTGACCACTGTAGCTTTATAGAATGTTTTAAAGTCAAAAAGTGTGATTCCTCCAATTTCATTTTTCTTTTTCAATATATCTTTTGCTATTTGGGGACACTTGCCCTTGCATTTAAATTTCATATATAGTTTTTCAAATTCAATAAAAAGGATGTGTTGATTTCTATTGAGATTGTTTTAAATGTGTAGATCATTTTCAGTAGGATGGACATCTTAATGAAGTTTGGTCTTCCCATCCATGAAAATGGAATATTCTTCATTTTTTAAAAAGTCTTCTTTGATTTACTTTAACAGGGCTGTGTAGTTTTCTGTGTAGGAATCCTTTACATTTTCAATAAGTTTATTCCTAGGTATTGGATTCTTTTATTTGATCTTGTACATTGGATTTTTGTCATGATTTCCTTCACAGATTGCTCATTACTAGTGTACAGAAATGCTACTGACTTTAGTGCATTAATATTATAACCTATGACATTACTGAAATCATTTATAAGTTCTACAAGTTTTGGTGTAGATTTCTCAGGGCCTTTCATACATTGGATCATGATATCTGCAAATAGTGAAATTTTGACTTCTTCCTTTCAATTTGGATGCATTTTATATCTTTTTCTTGCCTAAGTGCTTGAGTAAGTACTTCTAACACAATGTTAAATAGAAGCAGTGGCAGTGGAGATCCTTGTCTTGTTCTTGATCTTAGTGGGAAAGGTTTTAGGATTTCACCATTGTACATGTTGTTAGCTGTGGCTTTTTCATATATACTCTTGTTCAAAAATTTTCCTCCTATTACTATCTCTTTTGCAGGATTTTTATCAGGAAAAGGGTGATGTATTTTGGTGAATGCTTTTCTGCATCTGTGGATATGATCATGTGATTTTTTATTTCAATCTGTTTAGGTGGAGTATTACATTGATTGATTTTCTTTTGTCGGATAATCCTTATATACCTGGGATGAAACTCACTTGGCTATGGTATATAATTCATTTGATGTATTTTTGAATATGATTAGCAAGTATTTTTTGAGGATTTTAGCATCTAAGGACATTGCAGAAATTGGTCTGTATTTTTCCTTTCTTGTGGTGTCTTTGTTTGGCTTTGTTTCTAGGGTAATGTTGGCATCATAGAATGAGCTAGGCAACGGTCCTTCTACTTCTGTTTTTTTGGAAGAGTTTAAGCAGGATTGGTGTTAGTTCTCTGTGGAATGTTTGGTAGAATTCACCTCTGAAGCTGTCTGATCCTGCACTCTTCTTATTTGGGAGGTTCTGATTCCATATTTACTTGTGATTGGTCTGTTGAGTTCTTCAAATTCTTTTGTCAATGTAAGCTGCTTGTGTGTTTCTAAGAAATATTTCATTTCCTTTAAATTATCCTTCTTGTTGGCATATAATTTCTCAAAGTATCCTCTTCTGGTACTCTATTTCTATGGAGTTAATGGTGATATCCCCTTCTTCATTTATTATTTTGTGTATTTACATCTTATCTCCTTTTTTCTTTGTTGGTATAGCTAAGAGTTTTTCAATTTTAATGATCTTCTCAAAGAGCCAGGTTTTAGTTTTCTTAATTTTTTCTAGTGATTTCTTATTTTCTATTTCATTTAATTCTACTCAAATCTTTATTTAGTTCTTTCTACTTCATTTGGGGTTAGTTTGTTTTTCTTTATCTAATTCCTACAGGTGTGTTGTTAGGTCTTTGATTTTTGCTCTTCTTTTTTTTTTCATTTATATATTTATGTCTATAAATTTCCCTCTCAATACATCTTTGGCTGAATCCAATAAGTTCTGATATGTATTGTTGTCCTTTTCATTCATTTCAAGGTATTTCCTGATTTCTTTTGTAATTTCCTCCTTGACCCAGTGTTTGTTGTAGAGTGTGTTGTTTAATTTCCATATATTTGTGTCTGACCTAATTTTCTGGCCACTGCTAATTTTAAGCTTCATACCATTATAATCAGAGAAATTACTTTGTATAATTTCAATCTTTTTAATTCTTTGAGTGTTATTCTGTGGCTTAGTATGTGGTGTATATTGGGTAATTGTCCATGTGCACTTGAGAAGAAAGTATATCCCACTGTATTTGGGTGTATTGTTCTGTATATGTCAGTTAGGTCGAGATCCTCTAGTGTATTATTCAGAGTCTTTGTTTCTTTATTGATTCTCTGTTGAGATGTTCTGTCTAGTCATAATAATTTTGTATTAAATCCCCCCACTATACTTGTATAAGCATTTATTTCTCCACTTAATTTTCCCAGTGTTTGCCTCATGTATTTTGAGCCTCGTGCTTAGGTGCATAAAAGTTTATTTTCGTTCTTTCTTCTTGAAAGTTTACCCCTTTTACTAATATGTGGAACCCATCTTTGGCTCTTAAAATCATTTTGTGAGACGAGAACCTCTGCTCTTGTGTCCTGGACAGTTCTCTCATGTATGTCTGATGGGAAGAAAAGAGGCAGAAGAAGCTATAGGAAAAAGAAAGCGGCTCTGTGGTGGAAAGTCAGAGGCAAAACTACCACCACTAGGGGTCACTGTTGGATAAGAATTGTTCCTCCCTCACACTTGCTGGAGGGCAGGGGGCTGAATTCAAAGGCAGGGGGAGAGGGATGGGGCAAGATGGTGGTTGAGTGAGTGCACCTGAGTGTCTCTCCTGCATAGAAGCAACTGGGCAGCATTGGAAATTCTTTGGGACCAGGCTGTTTCAGGATTTTGCAGGGCAGGAGGTGTCTGGACATTGATTTGGTGGGAAGGCAATAGAGAAAATTCATGTATAAGATAAAATTGAGTTTCTCTTACACAGTGGTGGGGGCTGTGTGTGGGACGTTCCCTGCTGGGGTGGGTGGAGGTGCAGGAGGCCTTCGCAGACTGATTTGGGGAGACAGATGGGAGTTTTGTGTGAGGTGGGAAAATTTTTTATTTCTGACATGAATGATAGTGCTTCCTGCTAGAGCCCCACCCCCAAGGCTGGCTGCCAATCTGTAGCAGCCTTAAATCACTCACAAAAAAAAGACATCACCAGGAGGTTGGTTCAGGGGCCTGCAGGGTGGGAGATGTCTGGAAGTCGATTAGGGGAATCTTTTGCGAGGCATGGGAATTTCGGGTTAGGACACTGATATCTGCGCTTCCGCCTGGAGCCACGCCGGCTGGGCCTGGCTGTTGATCTGCAGTGTCATTAAATTGGCTGCAGTGTAGAGGGACCCAGAGGTGGCTGTTTCGGGTGATTGCAGGGCGGGAGCTGTCCTGAATTTGAATTAGTGATACAGCCACAGAGGAGACACTGGTGAGAGGGTGAATTGTGGGGTTCTGAAGCATAGGTCAGAGTTTGTGGATGTGATCTCCCCCATAGGTCTGGCACTGAGCTGTGGGGATCCCTGAAGGCTGTGTTGCACTGCGGTGCTCCTAGGCTCCCTGTTAACCAGATTTCAGGTAGCCAGGTCTGTGTCCCCTAAACCCTGGTGACCTACACCCCAAGAATCACACCTCTTGAGTCTGCAATATCACAGACTTTCCATCCCTGAATCCACCACGCCCTGAGGTCCATCTGATGTCATTGAATGTCCTAGCCCTCAACATTTGTTTTTTCTTTTTTGTTTTTTTGTTTTGTTTTGTTTTGTTTTGTTTTTTTATTTTTTATTGTAGTGATTGCTAACATTGCATTATCTCCTAATCTTTTCTCCCATTGTATCCCGCAAGGTCTTTTGTTTTTCTTCTTTCTCTCTTGTCACTCATTTTCTTCTTATTTTATCTTACTTATACAATAGGTGCTGGAGGGAACACCACACATTTGCTAGGTTTCCTCATCCTCCACTGCCTCATTTCTGTGTGAATTGATTTTGGCTACCTACACTATCCCCTTTCCCCCACATCTTGATATCCTCCATCATCTATTGTTTCTCCTATATTCCACCTCCCTTTCTTTGATACCCAAAATTGTCTAACTGTCAATTACTAATACCTTTGTTTTGTTTTCTGTCTTTTATCCACTCTTGAAACTATTGCCTTTCTTTTCTCTTTCCCTCTCTAACGAAAACACTAGCTTTTTAATTCATACCATATTCCTCCCATATTCAGTCAACTACCTCATTATAGGTACTCTACCTCCTACTATAACTCTACACAACATACATGAACCTAATATCCATTCTCCCAGAACTCATATTGTTGCTCTGTTAACATTTCTTACCAATACTACTTTATGCATTTTCCTTTCTTACACAATTGCCTTTCCCTGGCCCTAATACTTTCCTCCAAAGTGAACTCATCCAGCAACAAGAAATTAGAATGAGAAGAACAAAGTGACAAAGAGAAGATATAACACTTACACAAAAACAACAGCTAATTAATCCCCAAGACTAGTCAAAGAAGCTAAGAAACTGATTAACCCATCAAGATAAAATGATGACCAGACAGCAACAAAAAACTACAAAATGAACCAGTAATCAGGAAAACATTGCTGAATCCAATGAATGAACTAAAAATCAGGAAGGGGAGCAGAACTTCGCACAAGTAATTAAAGATCTCAGAACATATATCACAGACAAATTTAATGAAGTAAAGGAAGAGGTTAACAATATGAAGTCAACATTTGGAGGGGAAATTGCAGACATATGCAAAAAGATAACAGATATGATGGGAATGAACACCACGGTTCAAGAAATCAAAAATACACCTGCAGCAAATAGCAGCAGATTAGAAGAGGCAGAGCAGAGAATTAGTGATGTGGAAGACAGTACACCGGAAATCAAAGAGATAGAAAAATTGATTGATAAAAAGACAGAAAATATCCAGCTAGGACTTAGAGACATGAATGACAATGCAAAATGCACAAACATACGTATTATAGGCATCCCAGAAGGAGAAGAGAAGAGAAAGGAGTCAGAAGGTGTGTTGCAGGAAATAATGGCCGAAAACTTCCCAAATCTACTGAAAGAGACAGATGTCCATATCCAAGAAGCACAGTGAACCCCAAACATCAAAAACCCCAACAGGCCTACCCCAAGACACATACTTGTCAAATTATCCAACGCTCAAGACAAAGAGAAAATTCTAAAAGCAGCAAGAGAAAAGAAAACCGTCACATACAAGGGAAGCTCCAAAAAATTAAGTGCTGATTTCTCATCTGAAACCATGGAGGCAAGGCAGTGGTATGATATAGTCAAAGTACTAAAGCAAAAAAATTTCTGACCAAGAATACTCTATCCAGATAAACCAGCATTCAAAAATAATGGAGAGTTCATAATAATCACAGATAAACAGAAATTGAAAGAGTATGCCAACAAGAAACTTCCCCCTCAAGAAATTCTAAAGGGAGTTCTCCAGGAAGAAAGGACAAAACAGGACAGGCAGAGGTGAAGGAGAGTGTAAGAGCAACAAAAAAGACAAAAAGAGAAGAAGAAAAAAAAACAAACAAAATATGACAAATAGAAGTCCAATCAAAATATGGCTAACAAATAATATCTTGAAAGTAATAACACTGAATGTCAATGGATTAAAATCACCTATGAGAAGATTCAGACTGGAACATTGGATAAGAAAATATGACCCATCTATATGTTGTCTACAAGAGACACATCTTAGAGCCAGAGATTCATGGAGGCTGAAAATGAATGGTTGGAAAACAATCTTACAAGCAAACAATAACCAAAAAAAGGCAGGAGTAGCTATATTAATATCAGACAAAGTAGACTTTAAATGTGAAACAATTGTGAGAGACAAAGAAGGATACTACATATTAGTGAAAGGGACAATCTGTCAAGAAGAATGAACAATCATAACTACTTATGCTCCTAACAAGAGCTCCTCTAAATACGTGAGGCAAATGCTGGAAAAACTAAGTGAAAGAATAGACACATCTACAATTATAGTGGGGGATTTTAATACACCACTATCAACTCTGGACAGAACTTCTCAAAAGAGAATCACCAAAGAAATGAAATATTTGAACAGTATATTAGAGGAGCTTGTCTAATAGACATATACAGATCATTACACCCAAACACAGCAGGATATACATTTTTCTCAAGTGCACATGGATCATTCTCCAAGATAGACCTCTGCTAGGCCACAAAGAAAGGCTTAATGAATTCAGAAAGATCGAAATCATACAAAATAATATCTCTGACCACAGTGGAGTGAAGCTGGAAATCTGCAAGGGCCAGAGGCCCAGATTTCACACCAAAATAATGAAATTAAACAGAATACTCTTAGAAAAACAGTGGGTCAAAGAAGAAATCTCAAAAGAAATCAATGACTACCTTGAAACAAATGATTATGATAACACAACATACCAAAATTTATGAGATGCAGCAAAAGCAGTACTGGCAGTGAAATTTATAGCCATAAATTCATACATCAAAAAAGAAGAAAGAGCAAAAATTGAAGAACTAACTGCATATTTGGAGGAATTAGAAAACAAACAACAAAGTAATCCCACAGGAAGAAGAAGGAAGGAAATAACAAAGATAAGAGCAGAACTAAATGAAATAGAAAATAAGAAAGCACTTGAAAAGATAAACAAGACCAAGAGCTGTTTTTTTGAGAAGATGAATAAAATTGACAAACCTTTAGCAAGACTAACAAAGAAAAAAGAGAGAAGATGCAAATACACAAAATAAGAAACGAGAAAGGGGATATCACCACTGACCCAACAGAAATAAAGACTATCATAAAAGGATACTTTGAAAAGCTATATTCCAACAAAAATGACAATTCAGAGGAAATGGACAAATTCCTAGAAACACAGAAGCAGCCTATATTGATGAAAGAAGAAATTGATGATCTCAACAAACCAATCACAAGTAAAGAGATAGAATCAGTCATTAAAAACCTTGCAGCTAAGAAGAGCCCAGGGCCAAACAGCTTCACAGGTGAATTCTACAAAACATTCCAGAAAAAATTAACACCAATCCTGGTGAAGCTCTTCCAAAAAAATCGAAACAGAAGGAACATTACCTAACTCCTTCTTTCTTGCCAACATTACCCTAGGATGAAAGCCAAACAAAGACACCACAAGAAAGGAAAATTACAGACCAATTTTTCTAATGAACTTAGACGCAAAAATACTTAACAAAATACTTGCTAATCATATTCAACAACACATTAAACGAATTATACACCACGACCAAGTGGTATGCAAGCATGGTTCAACATAAGAAAATCAATCAATGTAATACACCATATAAACAGACTGAAGGAAAAAAATCACATGATTATATCTATAGATACAGAAAAAGTGTTTGACAAAATAGAGCACGCTTTCTTGATAAAAACACTCCAAAAGATTGGAATACAAGGAAATTTTTTGACCATGATAAAGAGTATATATGAAAAACTTACAGTCAACATTGTTTACAATGGAGAAATCCTAAAATCCTTCCCTCTAAACTCAGGAACAAGAAAAGGATGCCCACTGTCTCCCCTTCTATTAAACATTGTCTTAGAAGTACTTGATCGAGCACTGAGGCAAGAATTCAAAGGAATTCAAATTAGATATAAAAGGCATTCAAATTAGAAAGGAAGAAGTCAAAATTTCATTATTTGCAGATGACATGATCCTATACATAGAAAACCCTGAGAGGTCTACAACAAAGCTTCTAGAACTCATATATGAGTTTAGTAAAGTCACAGGTTACAAGACCAATGCGCAAAAATCAGTAGCATTTCTGTACACCAATAATGAGCAAGATCAGGAGGAAATCAAGAAACAAATACCATTCACAATAGTAAATTTAAAAACCAAGTATTTAGGAATAAATTTAGCTAAAGAGGTAAGAAACTTATACACTGAGAACTACAGAAGACTGTTCAAGGAAATCAAAGAAGACCTAAATAAATGGAAGAATATTCCCTGCTCATGGATCGGAAGACTAAATATTATTAAGATGTCTATCCTACCAAAGCTGATCTACACATTCAATGCAATCCCAATAAAAATCAACACAGCCTTCTTTAAGGAACTAGAAAAACTAACTATGAAATTTATTTGGAAAGGAAAGCGGCCCCGAATAGCCAAAGACATATTGAAAAAGAAAAACAAAATTGGAGTAATCACACTACCTGACTTCAAAACATACTACAAAGCTACAGAAGTGAAAACAGCATGGAATGGGCATAAGGAGAGACACACAGACCAATGAAATTGAATTGAAAGTTCTGATATAGAACTTCATATATATAGCCATATAATATTCGATAAAGACACCAAACCCTCTCAACTGGGAGAGAATGGCCTATTCAACAAATGGTGCCTGGAGAACTGGATATCCATATGTAGAAGAATGAAAGAGGATTACCATCTCACACCTTATACAAAGATCAACTCAAGATGGATCAAAGACCTAAATATAAGAGCCAAGAACATAAAGACCTTGGAAAGCAGTGTCGGGAAACATCTACAAGACCTTGTAATAGGAAATGGGTTCATGAACATCACACCAAAAGCACGAGTAGCAAAAGAACAAATAGTTAAAAGGGACTTCCTCAAAATTAAAGCCTTGTACACCTCAAAGGAGTTTGTCAAGGAAGTAAAAAGGGAACCCACACAATGGGAGAAAATATTTGGCAACCATATATCTGATAAGAGATGAATAACTTGCATATATAAAGAACTCCTATATCTTGAAAATAAAAAGATAAACAACCCATTTAAAATATGGGAGAAAGGTTTAAACAGACACTTCTCCAAAGAAGAAATACAAATGGCTAAAAAGGACACGAAAAAATGCTCCAAATCTTTAGCTATCAGGGAAATGCAAATCAAAACTACAATGAAGTACCATCTTACTCCCTTAAGATTGGCAGCTATGAAAATAACAGTTGAGTACAAATGCTGGAGAGGATGTGAAGAAATGGGAACACTCATCCACTGCTGGTGGGAATGCAGAAGGATCCAACAATTCTGGAGGACAGTTTGGTGGTTTCTCAAAAAATTAACCATAGATTTGCCATTTGGCCCAGCAATACCACTGCGGGTATATACCCAGCAGAACTGAAAACAAGGACACAAACCGATATATGCCCACGAATGTTCATAGCAGCATTGTTCACTATTGCCAAAAGTTGAAATCAACCCAAATGTCCATTAACAGATGAGGGGATCAATAAAATGTGGTATATATACACAATGGAATACCACTCGGCTTTAAGAACAAATGCACTACAAACACACGTGATAACATGGATGAATCTTGAGAACCTTATATTGAGTGAAGCAACCCAGGCATTGTAGGACAAATACTACATAACCTCAATGATATGAAATAAGCAAGCTGTCTCCGAGAGCTAGAGACTGGAAGATAGGCTTACAGGAAATTGGGGGGTAGAGGAAGGATGTAAGCTGACGTCTGCAGGGGTGGAATCTATGATGATCTGGCGGTAAGTATGAGCACAAAGAAGAGATAAAATGGGGTCAAGGGGTTGCCTTTGGGTGGGGCTTTGCGGGTTTGAGGGGGCCTGGGGATGGGCGGAAGGGTAATATTGTGAAAAAAATTGGGGGAGGGAGGGGCAACATATGAACATATGAGAGTGTCAGGTGTTGGTTGAGAGTAAAATGCAGAGAAAACCGAATCAAAATATAATTAGGAGGGTTACCTGTTTAGGATGCTGGGAGGGAACGATCTGATGCGGGACAGACTCCTGGGGAATGTCTGAATGCTCATTTTGCCAGGGTGGGTTGTACCATTGGGTAGAGACCCAAGTAGTGAGAGTGGGGGTGGACCCACATCCTGGGGAGGACTAATGCCATCAAACAGAGGGAACTGTATCAATTGAGAGAAAGGATGGCTCCCAGGGCATTAGGTCAGTTGAGCAAGTCAGGCCCTGAACACTGTTGCAAGTATATCTGGGCGTGGCTCCTTGGGAAATGGAGATTGGCTGTCGCTGTGGGACCCAAGGGGAGGGGAAAATGGATGTTGAATGGATGGAGCCATGTAAATGTGGGGGCAAGCGAGGAGTTTCGCGAGAGTACACAAGGATGAATATAAAACATGTAATATTACACCAAAAACATATAGGGGACGACAGACTAATAATGTAAACCATAATGTAAAACATAGGATAACTAAAAAATTTAGAAAACTGTATAGCCTAAAGTATGGACCACAATGTAAGCACAGATGTAAACTTGTTTGAAAGCTATTGTCTCAGATTCTGTACATCAGTTTCAGTAAATATGATATGAATAAGTTGAAAGATTATCGCTGTGGAAGGGAAAAGGTTTTATGGTGGATGTGTGGGAGTACTATACATTGTATATATGAATTACTGTGATCTGGGGCTCCTCTGAAGAGAAGCTGTATAATTAGGAAAAAAGAAATGAAAAAGATAGGATGTAGAATTTTTCCAAATCAATATGCATTCTATATCTAACCTTTAAACTCATCGCTATATTCCATTTTACTAGTAAGGGAACCTGACATTATATTGGGCTTTACTCTTCAGGAAGTTTTGGATCACAGAGTGGTTCAACAATGGCAGTGGAGGAATACTGGTATGGGATGTTATTGACAGGCGATATATGATTTACAGGGAGTTATACAAGGCATACATCCAGAAGGTATGGAAATGTTTGGATATACTCATAGTGGAAAAAATTAAATACAACCGCTGGGGGGGTACTGAGTTACTGGCCAGTGGGGCTCTGCCATTGTCTGGAGGGGAGCAGCGGTAGTCCCCCAGGTGCAATGGTAAGGATCAGGAAGGAATGAGGGTCCAACAGTGTGCCCCTGATACTAATGACTATGCTTGTGAGCCTATACACCTGAAATAAGAACAAGGCCTTGAGCAGCACTGTGCCTAGGAGTTCCCTCCTGACAGCCTCAGTGTTACTCAAATGTGGCCAGTCTCGAAGCCAAACTCAGCATGTAAATGCAATGCTTTCCCACCAGCGTGGGACATGACATCTGGGGATGAGCCTTCCTGGCACCGAGGGGTCACTTCCAAGTACCAGCTGATGATGTAACTAGAAAATGACCTTGAATTAAAGGTTCAATGCGGACCAGCAGAATATCCCTATCTACATATAATAACAGGAGTTAAAAATGCTGTTTAACCTAAATTAAGGCGGAAATGGAAAGGACAAATGAGTTTATATGGCTATGAGTCTCTAAAAAAGAGTCTGGAGGTTGTCAGAAGGATTGCCCATATGCACACCTGAGCAGAGTCTTAGAGACAGATAAAGTAAATACACCCCCAGGTATTGGTCCTTTTGAGGGCTAAAGAGACCCACAGGTTCTATGGTCATGGCAGATGGGGTTCACTGCCATGTCAGTTGGCCCTTCTTTGGAACTGGTGTTTCTGCATGATGAAGCTGGACTCAGATGGGATCTCTTTTCACAAGCCTTTCATGCTACTTTACTGGAATTGTAGTTGGTGCTGGGGCTTAAGATATATCTTGGGAGTTTGAATTTCTGGACTGACAATATGATAGGCAGGCCCTGCCCTCAACAGACTACAGCTCCTACACTCTGATTTATTGGACTTACTCCACTCAGCTAACATGGAGTTGAAGAATGTCAACCACCACAACATGGAGCCTAGAATGCCTACAACTGAAAGCAGGAGGATTGCATCCAATATCCATGTGGAATCTAAACCCCCTCTTGACATAGATGTAGAATGGACACAACCAAGCCAAGGTCCACAGGAAGGAGGAATACAGTAAGGATCAGAGTGGACTTAATGATATTCTATTCATGAGCTATTGTGGTTAATAATCGAGAAAATGTGGCATTGATGAGGAAAAAGTGGCCATGGTGGCTGCTGGGTGCAGGGAAGGGGAGGAAGAGAAGATATGTGGAGGCATTCTCAGGACTTGGAGTTGTCCTGGGTGGTGCCCCAGGGACAATTGCCGGATGTTGTTTGTCCTCCCATGGCCCACCCGATGGAAGGTGGGAAAGTGTGGGCTATGGTGTGGCATACGGGACATGGGGTACAGCGATGCCTGGAGATGTACTCGCCAGATGCAATGGATGTGACATGATGATGGGGGAGAGTGTTACTGTCGGGGGAGTGGTGGGGTGGTGCTGGTGGGGGTGAATGGGGACCTCATATTTTTTTAATGTAATATCTTTTAAAAAAATGAATAAATTGAGTAGAATTTGAAAAAAAAGAAGCAACTGCTTTAAAATCATCAAAAGTTGATGATCATCAGTACGATTGATGAGCAGGGTGGTGTACCAGAGGACCACCTGTTTTATGACCAACTCTGGGAGCTCAACAAGCCCCTCACAGACTTAGTGATGGGGGCTGACTCATATCCTCCAAGACAAATTCAAATCCTGGTCCCTAGTGCTGTGGGTGGGAGCTATTTGGAAGAATCTCAAAGATCCTTTTAAGATGAAACCAAATTGAGCCAGGAGGGCCTTCATCCTACAGGACCGGAGACCTCACAAGGAGGGGATCTAGACAGATGTACCCCTCTGCAGAAGTGGAGACCACAGGATTCAGATGGCCATGTGATGAGCAGAGGCTGAGCCAACATCAGGATGCCCCCCTGCAGGACTGTGTGGCTGCTAATCCCTTGATCTGATGTCTAGCCTCCAAACCCTGAGACACTGAATTCCTGCTGCCCGTGGTATGTGTCAAAGTTTACCAGTCAGACTCAGACACAGACAAGGTTAGCATTCCCCACTGTAAAGATGAGGGAATGTAGGCTCAGAGAGATGATATGACTTACACTAGATCTCAGAGCTAGAAAATGGAGGAGCCAGAATTCTACCCAACGCTGGTGAATGCCAAGCCCCATGTTTTCCTCATGACCTCAGCTGCTTCTCACTTACAGAGAGACAACAGAAAATGCTGGCCACCAGGGCCATCCATCCTTCCTAGGGATTTTTGTCCTCGAGTGAACAAAATTCCATTATTTGCATTTCAGACCACTGGGGAGAAATTGCACTGCAGTATATCTAGAGTTCAGTTGTGCTAAAATGTAACTTTCCTGATATTTCCTCTTGAAGAAAGTAAATTGCAAGCATTGTTTTAGGTACACTAGAGATAATATCAGGCAGTAGTGGCTTCTGTGGCTATTAGGAAAATATCTGCACACCCCTCTCAGAATACAAATGCAGAAAGCCCATGAACACAAATCCCAGTCACTTAAGGTGGGGGGGATATTTTTAATGTTGTGAAGGTGCCCGCAGTGAATGAGCCACCAGCATCACTTAATCTGAAATAGCCTCATGTAAAAATCCATCTGCTGGATGTGCCTACATTCTAAAGGTGTCTGCCAGGTTCTTGACCAGGGCCCCTTAGGGAAGCTGCTTGTCGTTCATTGTCCCCACCATAAGGCCAAATGGGGGAATCTCTGCAATTTTGAGATGTCAGCACAATGAGGATTTAAGGCCCCAGGTGTCCCTCCTCCCCCGTGAAAGGAGCTCCTGGGCCTTTGGGGCCTGGGGTGACCCTCAGGCTGGAGAAAAGTACCTAAAGCCGGGAGCCTTGATGCTGGGGATGTCGTTCTTCCTTAGAAGTCAGCCCTCACTGGTTGGCGCTGCCATGGTGGTGGTTCAGTGGCTTGATGGGCTGGTGGATGTGCTTCCTATAGGTGGAAGCCATCAGCACCTCAACGGGCCATTCATGCTCCTGTGGGGGATCATCAAGATGCTCCCATTAGCAGGGGTCTGCTGCTATAACAGCCTGAATCCCAACAAGGGGCAGAAGTTAGGAGCTTGGGTTTGTAGAAGTCAAAATGAGATGTCACTGGTTAAGCAAGCATGAGGGCATAATTCTAACAAGTTCATTTTCTAGTGTCACTTAAAAATCCATCACACTTCTGGAATGAATTAATTAGTGCTGGATGTTCATGATTTTTTTCATTACATGTAGGAAAATTGAAACGTAACTGATTGGGATGCTTTTCATTTCAGGTGAAGAATCATGTCTGGACAGACTGAGTCTAGCACAACTGACACAACTGTACTTATCCTCAGTCCTAGAATATCCTTTCTATAAGGTAAAAACAAAAAGTGTATGGCATTATTTCACTGAGGGTGAACAGTTTTCTTGTGCTCCTTCTGAAAACTAAGTCGCTTCTCTTTTGACCTTTCTCCATAACTTTATTAAAAGGGAAAACTTTCATTTACTTAGAGCTATGTGCAATAGCTGGCCTTTTCTTTGGTAAATTGACACCATTTCTGTCCTGTCCTATAAGACCAGTTCCTGCTGTATGAGATTTCTAGATGGTTTCAAGTGTTGAAGGTGTATGAGTCTTAGTATTCCTTGATTCACTTCAAGGGTTTTAAAGGGTTTAGCACACACAATAGCCATTTGATTAAAAAGTCTGAATCTCTGAACTCTATAAATCCTAATTATTTCTGAGTGCATTTTTAAACCAAGTCAGATATTTCACTCTTCTCTGGGAGACTTTAGTTTAGGTGGTATCTGAGCTATAAAGATTCACTCTCATAAATTTCACAGCACACCTTTTTTGTGTGATTGGAAATAGTCTCAACAGACTTCAACACCTTTTGCTTTGTCCTTCAAACTTGACTCAGGATCATATTCTGGTAAAAGTTAAATACATGAAAAGTCATTACTCTTTTCTTTTAAACATTTTTTAACAATGCCAAGGCCTATAAAGATAAACACTAAAATTAGTTAACCCCAACCACCTCAATTCCCTGAAATAACAAATTTGTAACTGTGCTTTCTATGCCAAACATACACAAATATGGAAACCAATTTTCTTTTCTCTTTGTTATGTCCAGTGTATCATACAATTTACCGTTATGTCCAGTATACGTAGACCTTCCTCAAGACCAATGTGTGTGGATCAAATATGTTCTTTTTCAAGTGGTGTATTTTATAGGACTTACTCACCAGTTCCCCAGCTTATAATCTTTCAGGTTCTTTCCATCTTTGGTCTCTATCCACAATGCTGTAGTAAACATCCTTGCATGTCATTCTACTGGGGCCCATGTTCCTTCAAGCGGCAGACTAGAATGTTAAGAGTGGGACTACTAGTGTAATGTCAGTAGATAGTGATTCTGAATGGTAGATGTCATACCTCCCCAGCAGAGAGTGAAGGTGGCTTTGTCACCCCCACCTCCACTGTACAGTTTTTTTGTCCTGTTAGCTTTTGCCGCTCAATTCAGTGGAAAGGGGTGTCTTGTCATGTATTTAAATTGCATTTGAGTGAGCAATAATGAAGTTGAGCATTTTGTCAAATGTTTATTGGCCATTTCTATTTTCTAGGAATTGCCTTCCTGCTCCCTAACTCATCTTTCTATTGCGTTGTGTTTTTAAGATTTGTGTGACCAAATCTACATGTCATTTAATGGTTCCTGACTTTCCCATCATGTACAAGATTATTTCACTAAATATGTGTTAGTGCAAATATTTTACTAATTTTTCCCCATTGGATCTTTAATCCACCTGGGATTTATTATATAGGTATACCTCAGAGATTTGGCAGGTTCAGTTCCAGACCACCAAAATAAAGTGAGTTACATGCATGTTTTGGTTTCCCAGTGCACATATACTATAGTCTTTTAAGTATGCTATAACATTATTTTGTATTTTTTAATACATATACTTCAATTAAAATGTGACACAGATGAAGCGAGCACATGTTGTTGGAAAACGGGCAAAATAAAATGTGACACTGATGAAGCAAGCACACGTTATTGGAAAACTGGCACTGATAGACTTGCTTGACACAGGATTGCCACAAACCCTCAGTCTATTTAAAAAAACAAACAAACACAATATCTGCAAAGTGCAATAAAGCAAAACTCAGTAAAAGGAGATATGCCCATAGTCTGATGTTTGGTAGGAGTTTACCTCTTCTTTTCTAGACAGATAAGCAATTTTCCATCACTATTTGTTCCATTGCAATCCTTTATTTATTGAATTGAGATGTCAGTTTTATCATTTCTTCTTGGATTAAAAAATTTAACTGAGTGTCCTTCAGGTCCTTAAAGCAATTCTGAGATTTTCAGAGATGTTTCTTGAACTTGACAGCATTGTCATTATGTTTATTGTTCTTTTTCCAGTGACTACTTTTAAAACACATTTTAAAGATATTTTGAGCTATTAGACTTGAACTATAACAAGGATATTTTTCATTGCTGTGTTAAGAAAGGTATCAGTCCTAAGTCCTGGAAAAGCATCATTTATTAAAGGAATTTTGTATCAAACTTTTATACATAGGTAACTCACTACCTACACTTTATTCTCTGGTTTTCTATCTTGTTTATCTCTCTCATGTTTGTATATATAATTTTTAGGGTCCCAAACTTCTTCCTAAATATCAAGTGAAATCATTTCTTATTCCATACCATTCCCTGGAAACCCCTGTGGATTTTCACTTTCATAAATCTTTAGTGATTGGATTGGTTGACCTTTTAGGAGCAAGATCCTACTTTGCTTCCAAAATGTAACACCCTATTGGTATACAAAAGGTAAGTATCAGGGAGTTTGTTTACAGAACCTTAGTGGTTGTTATCTCTTTGGGAGACAGATGGAGCTTAGTAGACACAGAATGCAAAATGGAATCTTCCCTGCTCCGCATGAGGTTCTAGAGTGTAGATGGTAGAATATAGTATATAGATTGTATTTGAATCCAGCTTGCCACAGATCAGCAGAATGTCTTTGCACAGTGTATTTACCCTTCTTAACCTTTTTCTCTTTACTTCCTCATCTGCAAAATGTGAGTAAGAAGAATATTGACCTCAAACACATATGGCAAGAGGGTATAAATGAGGGAATAACACAAGAAGTGCTCATGTCTGTTTAGCTGTTCTTATAGTTTAGGCCTGTGCTGTTCAGTATAGTAGCCACTAGTGCAGATGGCTACTTAAATTTAAATTAAACATAAGTAAAATTTAAAATTCATTTCCCTAGTCATAAATCACATTTCAAGTGCTTCAAGGCCTCCCATTGCTGGTGGCTACCACATTAGCACAGATGTAAGCACATGAATCATCCCGGAAATAGCTACTGGACTATGGTGACTTCAAGTCCAAATCCTTCCTTTCATCAATTAAAAAGTCATCTCAAAGAGGACCATCTCTGATAGGCTTCATGTCACATGTTCCACCTCTGCTGCTCTCATGGTCCTTTCTACAGAAGGAATGGCATATACCAGAGGGCTGGTAAGGGAACTCCAGCCACTCCCCTTGGCCACATGTTGCAGTCGTGGGGTGCCGCGGTCATGGGCTGCATTAGCTGTCAGGAGACATGGAAGAGATGGATGTGTTGAGCTGCTTAGGTGTCTAACTTTGCTGAGCTTAGAAGATTTTCTTCACTGTCTGAATTGAGAGTGTGCCACCATTTGTAAGAAGAAGGAGAAAGTGTGTGGTTCCTACTGCTCCCCTGTTAATTTGAGTACCTACTCCTTGCTTTAGCCCAGGAAGCCTCCTTAATTTCAGGCTGACAGGCTTGTTCTTGAAGCTGAGTGAGTGAACATCCTCATTTGGTTGTGGTCATTTCTTTGCAGCCTTCTGTCCTATTGGTAAATACAGTTTGGAAGAAATCAAAACAGAACAAAGAAGTAAAGGAAGATAGTGTTTGTGAGGGTATCACATGAAGAATTTTTTCCTTCTCTCACTAGATATTGAAATTAAATAGGATAAAGAAGGATTTGTATTACCTTTTACAGTTGATGAAGATGTACACAAAAGGTAAAGAAACTGTTGTGGTTTTTATGTTACAAGGCCTGTTGAAGTGAATAGGCAAGGATTATTTTCTTAAAAGGGTGAGAAAAATAGATGATTTCAGAAATTAAAACTACTTTTCAGGATATATTTTCTTTTTAAATTCCTTATAATATTTTATAAATAGCATCATTAATAAAGCCAAGTACTTTTTCAGTAGACTAAAGAGTAACAGATTTGTGATTGATGTGAAAGTATTGGCCATTAGGAAAAGCCAAATCTTGAGTAAACTTTGGCCAAAAAATATTAAAAATGTTTTGGATTGTTATAAAAAATATGTTTATTTTTCTATTTTTTTTCAGAGTAGCACTACTCATTAATGGCCCCAAAAGATTTTTTTTTTCATTCTTTAGTATTTCTTTTTTTTTTTTTAATTTTTTTATTTTTTATTGACTTTGTAATAATATTACATTAAAAATATATATGTGAGGTCCCATTCAACCCCACCCCCCCACCCCCCCTCTCCCCCCCCCCCCAACAACACTCGTTCCCATCATCATGACACATCCATTGGATTTGGTAAGTACATCTTTGGGCACCTCTGCACCTCATATACATTGGTTCACATCATGGCCCATACTCTCCTCTATTCCATCATGTAGGCCCTGTGAGGATTTACAATGTCCGGTGATTACCTCTGAAGCACCATCCAGGGCAGCTCCATGTCCCGAAGACGCCTCCACCTCTCATCTCTTCCTGCCTTTCCCCATACCCTTTGTCCATTATGTCCACTTTTCCCAATCCAATGCCACCTCTTCTATGTGGACACTGGATTGGTTGTGTCCATTGCACCTTTATGTCAAGAGGAGGCTCAGATTCCACCTGGATGCTGGATGCAATCCTCCCATTTTCAGTTGTAATCACTCTAGGCTCCATGGTGTGGTGGTTGTCCTTCTTCACCTCCATCTTAGCTGAGTGTGGTAAGTCCAATAAATCAGATTGTAGGTGCTGGAGTCTGTTGAGGCTCAGGATCTGGCTATCACATTGTCAGTCCAGAGATTCAAATCCCCTAAATATATCTTAAACCCCAACATTAACTGTACCTCCAGCACATTAGCATGAAAGTCTTATGAAGGGAGATCCCATCTGAGTCCAGATTCATCACACATAAACACCATTTCCAAAGAGGGGCCATCTGCCCTGGTAGTTAACCCCATCGGCCATGACCATAACTCCCATGGGTCTCTTTAGCCCTCAAAGTAACCAATATCTGGGGGTTGTATCTGCTTTATCTGTCTCTCTGACTCTGCTCAGTTGTGCATGAGGGCAAACCTTCTGCCAGCCTCCAGACTCTTTTTTAGAAACTCGTAGCCATATAAACTCATTTCTCCTTTCCATTTCCCCCTTACTTTAGGTCAAACAGCATTTTAAAGTCATGGTATTTTATGTAGACATGGATATTCTGCTGATCCGCATTGAACCTTCTGTATAAGGTCATTTTCCAGTTGCATCATCAGTTGGTAGTTGATAGTGGTCCCTCCTTGCCAGGGAGGCTCATCCCCGGGTGTCATGTCCCACGCTGGGGGGAAGGCATTGCATTTACATGCTGAGTCCCAAAAGATTTTAACAGCAAACATTTACTAGGAAAAGAGGCTATTAAACAATGGCACTTCCAGTTACTTGATTATCAAGTTGTCCAGGTATGGTTCCATTTCCCCCACCCCCAAAGTAATCCCTAATTCAAACTTGCTTTTTCCAGGGTCCTAAGTAGTCTGCTAGCCCAGTGAATTAAGAATCTCATATCTCTAATTTAATACCCACTTTGTTAATTAGGCTTTTCTGGGTACTGGATATTTTTTATAAATCTTTGGCTTCTGTTTTGAAATATGGAATTATCTTACCTTCAGTTTTCCAAAAGCAGAACATGCCTATATTCTTCATAAGCTATGCTCAACTCTGTTTTTAGAGTTATTAAATTATTGGAATATCTGTTTTAATTTCCCCCTGGTATAAGGGAAAGAATGGACAAGATGACTCACTAAAACCAATATCTTCATCACTCCCTAATGCCTAAGACTTTATTGTTTCCTTTGTAAGTTACTTAATAAGGCATTATGATGATGAGTGACTAGAATGTAGATGAGTTTCCCAAGTTCTCTAAGGTATTGGTGCTAGTCTGCTCCCTGGTTTCCTCTCTAGCTTACTCTTATCCAGTTCATCTTGCACACCCCAGACTAATCTTCTGAAAACCCTCAGCATGCCAGCCTGTGATCAAAAACCTTGTCTCTTTCCTACTCACAGGATACAGTAGAACCTCCTCTGCTGACTTTTGTGACCCGTGCAGGCTGCACCTTGCAGGACGAGCTGACTTGGTGAGCAGATGCAACAAGGTGACACAGTGAGCTGATGCAACCAGATGATGCAGTGAGTGATGTAACTAAGAGACACAGTGAAGAAACACAATGAGACATATCAAATGGAGCAGAGGTGGTTTGAGTAATTAGGTGCCTCCCTCCCACATGGGAGGCCCCAGGTTCTGTTCCCAGTGCCTCCTAAAAAGAAGATGAGCAGACAGCAAGTGCAAACAACTGGGGGGGTCAATTAAAATAAAATCTTAAATATATATGTATTCAGGAGCTTTTCTTTTAAATGTACAATGAAGTAAAGTAAATTTAGGGAGGGTTGTGAGGGGGCAGGTTTGATTGTGGGGGAAATCTTCTAAAATGTAAATCATGAGTGAATTACATTGTATTTAGTGAAGTACAGATGCCCATTACGCTCAGGTTAAAGCTTAAGGGGAGAGTGAGACAAGGCAGGCAGGTGTGGAAAGGGCTGCAGAGTTAGGAGACTGGGTTTCTACCTCCGGCTATTTCTGGGACCTTGAACAGGGGAAGTAGCTGCCATTTACTTTTCACCTGCTCTGTGCCGAGCTCCATGCTAAGCACTTGAACACAGGCCTGTATGACTTCCAGGGGCCTTGGACTTGGGCAGTGTTCCCTCTCCAAAGCTCAGAGATGGTCAATGTGTGCCTTGGGTACAGAACCACGGGTGAAGATGAGACTTGAACCTGGTCTGAGCAGTGATGCAGCAGAGGACTCAGAATCTGTGTTCAGGAGTCAGGCACATGGGGTTGATTTCAACCTCTCTTGCAAATTGTATAACCTTGGGCCTCATTTCCAAATGGCTAATCAGAAAATAAGGATGAAATGAGTTAATACACATAAAAACATTTTGCAAAAGGCCCATGACAAAGTAATCACAAGACATATTAGCTAGTAATATCTGCATTTCTACCAGTATTAGGGTTCTCTGAAGAAACAGCCAATAGGATATGGGGCCATATGTAAATAGGAAGGGATTTGTTAGTAGAATTGGCTTAGTGACCCTGGGGATAGGCAAGTTCAGATTTCCTAGGGCAGGCCATGCATTGGAAACAGCACAGGAGATGACTTCCTCGGGAGAAGCTGGAGAAGTAGAGAAAGGAGTTGTGACTGCTGAGAGACTTGGTGTTGCTTTAAGACCTCCAGCTGCTGGGGTGATGGGACTCCCCTCCTTGCTGAAGGCAGTCACCCTTGTTTGTGGATGTAACCAGCCTTAGATGCAACCAACTGCCTAATAATCTAAAGTTACCGACAGAATGTCCTCACAGTGGCAGGCCAGGGCTTGCATCATCCAATGACTCGGCACCAACTGGATGGTGATTAACCATCACATGTAACTTTTTAGATCTCTTTATCTTTACTTTTTAAAGTTTTTTTAATCTTTAGCATAGGTTATTGAAACTCTATGAGTTCTAGAGCTCAAAGTTCCCTTTAAAATTTTATGCTTCTTTGCAGAGAAGAAATGAGACATATAGAATCAAATTAAAGATTGACCGGGAGAGAGATGCAATCGAGTCAGATGTGTTCATATGCCCAAGTGAATTGCCACTCACCTGGGGGCCAGGCTGAAAGGACTCTCACATCTTGGAAACATGTGAAGTGGTCTCATTTACAGTTCTTAGCAGTACTTACTTACAGTTCATGCAGTTCATGGCTTTGGGCCTTAGCCCTGTTCTGGATCATTCTATGCCTCAGAAACCCTTCCACAGTCCCTCTTTGCTACCGAGACCAAGCCCAGTGTCACTTCTGTCTTCTCTGAGCTCTCTTGTCCTTCTCTGCCCCACCTTGCAGCCTTCCCCCACCAACCCACAACTCTAGTCCATCCTCCTTGTTTCTCAGCTCACCCTTGGTATGAAAGTAAACCCTGAGTTTAGAGTGTAAAGAGGGGAGACCTGACTACATTGCCATGCACATTGGTAATGTGGTTGTGAATAATGTGAAGAAAACGTGCAGCCTAGAACATTCCTCCACCCTCTCCACTCAGGTCCTCATCCATCATGGCCTTTTCCTGCATTGCTCTTTCAGTTCCCTCCTCCATGGAGCCCTTGCCTCATCTGGCCTCCCCCTGCCCACTTCACACATCTATCATATAAGGGATTCCAGGTGTTGTGCTAAGTGCTCCAGGGTAAAGGAGAAAATATCCCCTGTGCTTGCCTTAGCAGTTGTGTGGGACAAAGAGATAAGTGAGTCCACATTCCAGTGATGTGCAGCCGGCATTCTGCAAACCTCTGCGGGAGTGCATGAGACTTCAGGCCAGCCCAGGGAGTGAGAGGAGGCCCTTGGGTGGGTTCCTGAGTTGCAGGCTGCCATGGATGGGGAGCATCTGAGACATGGCGCCGGCTGCAGCACACTGTGCAAAGCATGAAGCAAAGTCAGGCCACGGGGCTGGCGCTCCCTCTGCAACTGCTTAAAATGTTTCATCCTGCAAGAATGCATGTGCTTGTTATGAAAAATTTAAGCTACTGAGTACATGACTGCTGCGTTCACTAACCATCCCACTACAAGGGGAGGGATTTGACAAGTTGTTAGATTTCAAAGTCCAGTCCTTACGACCCGAATCCTCATGTATATCTAATTCTAATGTTTCTATAGACACAAGCCAAATGGGCGATAATGCTGGGGCCATCTGACGTCCTCATATACTCTGCCCACCAACTCTGTAGTGGTGTTAGACAAAGCAGGTGACATCTAGTAGCAAGTGAAACCAAGATTCAAACCATTTTAGTATTCACTGCGTAGCACTGGTCTCTGATGATGACCCTGAAGAATTTGAGGTGACATTCACATAAATGGTTAGAGATTAGTAAAACATTTCCCAGTGTCCCTGTTGGAAGTATTGGAGCCATGCATTTGAAGATAATTTTGAACACAGCATCTTCTTGCCATTAGTCTTCAAAATTAAAGCAGAGAAAGGAATATGATTAAAAAGAGCTGTACTTGTGAGCATCACCTCTTAAGCAATGGAGGTATTCTCCGGTCAGTAGGGGGCAGCAAAACTTAGTAGATTTATTGGCCACCCTTGAAACTCTGGATGGTCCCTGGATCCTGTAATTGCTGGGCAGAACAGTAGCTGCAGAACGGTACAGTGACAGTTCCGGCTGAGCAAAAGGGGAGCAGTTTCTCTTGCACTGCTTACCTTCCTCCCAGTGAAGAAGCACTTTGCCTGAGCCAGGCCTGGAAGCAGAGGGATGGTGCTGCTGGGAGAGGTGCCTGTGGAGAGTGTGGTCCTAAAGTTGCTGCCTTCCAAGCCTTCGTAGGCTGGTGCATAGGAAACTTGGGGAATGCTTGTCAGATGGAAGGAAGACTAGGGAGGAGCAGAAATCAGTGTAGTTGAGATAGTCCTGGGGAAGAAGAGCAGTCAGTTCCCTCCAAAAATACTCCACACCACAAGGGCTTGGGCCACAAATCCAGAAGGGATTTTGGCTCATTGGTGAACTGAGCACCTCTGGAGGCTGAGATATTCCCAAAATTTCAAACAAGTGTAGTCTAAATATTGTAGGATAGCCAATGAAACATGCCATGGAATTGCTTAGGGCAGCACCTGGCAAACAGTGAAGGGAATGCTTAGTCAATGGCAGGTGCTATCATCGCTTCTCATAGAGGTTCTAGGGTGCTTTCTTTTCCAGTCAGATTTTATTGACACAGCTTTTGGTGAGGGTACATGTAAGGAAGGGTAGGAGAAGCACAGACTGGCTTGCTGGGTCATACTTCTAGGGGTGCCATAATTCTAGGGTTCCCTTCTGCTAGTGTGCTGTACTTCTAGGGGTATCATACTTCTAGGGTCCTCTACTTCTAGGGGTGCCACTGTGAATGTGTGGTTAATGTTTTTGTTAATTAGCATCAAGGACATGGTACTGAAAAATCTCTAAAACCTCTGCCTGAATCAAGGACCTGCAGGCAAGAAGCCCCTTGAGAGGGGTGCTCGTTGGTCCCGGCCTGAGTGCTACCCCTCCCCTGCCTGCCTGTCCACCTGCACTCCCTGCTGCCTACCCCTTCTCCTCCCTTTCTGCCGCCTGCACATCAATGGGCTCGGCCTCAGGGCCACCACAGATGCTCTTCCCTCTGTCTGGAATGACCCACTGTTCCCCAGATTTCACAAGTCTGGCTCCTCATTATCATTTATGTTTCAAAGCCGGTCTTCGTAGAGCCGCCCTGGTTAAAGTATTCCCAAGGCCAGTTTTGTTCCCCTTTTCCTTTTTACTGATACACACACACACATTCGAGGCTTTAGAATTAAGTGAATTTTCGACAAAAGGAACGCACCTCTTTTTTTTTTTTTTTTAAAGATTTATTTATTTATTTAATTTCCCCCCCTCCCCTGGTTGTCTGTTCTTGGTGTCTATTTGCTGCGTCTTGTTTGTTTGTTTGTTTTTTTTTTGGCAATCAGTTTGTTTTATTTTTTTAATTATTTATTATTATTATTTTTAATTACATTATGAAAAATATGAGGTCCCATTCAACCCCACCGCCCCCACAGCAACACTCTCTCCCATCATCATGACACATCCATTGCACCTGGTAAGTCCATCTCTGAGCATCACTGCACCCCATAGTCAATGGTCCGCTTCTGTTGTCGTCAGAGGCACGGGAAGTATGGGCGGCCCCATTCCTGGGCAGGCTGCTCTTTCTTTTCACGCTGGGCGGCTTTCCTCACGGGTGCACTCCTTGCGCGTGGGGCTCCCCGACGCGGGGGACACCCTTGCGTGGCAGGGCACTCCTTGCGCGCATCAGCGCTGCGCATGGCCAGCTCCACACGGGTCAAGGAGGCCCGGGGTTTGAACCGCGGACCTCCCATATGGTAGACGGACGCCCTAACCACTGGGCCAAACCAGCATTTGACTCAAGAAACAGGACTTTGGCTTTGGCCCAGTGGTTAGGGCGTCCGTCTACCATATGGGAGGTCCGCGGTTCAAACCCCGGGCCTCCTTGACCCGTGTGGAGCTGGCCATGCGCAGCGCTGATGCGCGCAAGGAGTGCCCTGCCACGCAAGGGTGTCCCCCGCGTCGGGGAGCCCCACGCGCAAGGAGTGCACCCGTGAGGAAAGCCGCCCAGCGTGAAAAGAAAGAGCAGACTGCCCAGGAATGGCACCGCCCACACTTCCCGAGCCGCTGACGACAACAGAAGCGTACAAAGAAACAAGACGCAAATAGACACCAAGAACAGACAACCAGGGGAGGGGGGGGAATTAAATAAATAAATAAATCTTTAAAAAAAAAAAAAGAAAAGAAACAGCAGAGCGCTGCGGAACAGCTCAGTTTTCCCAGATATTACTTGGCTGGATTCGATTCGTGCCGCACCTGCCAGTACCGTGAGCGGTGACCCCTCGTGGTGACCGAGGCGCTGAAAACTGATTCGTTGCACGTTGACACGATGCTGCTGCGGACACAGAGTTAATATACGATGGCAATGAATTCCACCTGTTTCTTCCACTACTGTTCCGCGGCTCCTGGAGGGTTTCAGATGCAGCGCGCGTGTGGCCTGCACTTCTTCCAGACAGCCGGCTTGGGACCCTCCCTGAGCTCAAGGGCAAGGGCAAAGGCAAGCCGGCGCAGGCCGCTAGTCCAGCAGACGCGGCTCCTCGCGTCCCAAGTGGGCGCTCCAGGGACCCGCAGGGAGACGGGAGGGCACGGTCCCATCCCCATCCCGGCTGCGCCCTCGGCCCTGCGCCCCAGCCCTGCGCTCCCCGCCCAGCTTTGTGACGTGAGGCTGCGGTTTCCCGGCAACTGCCGAACGCGGGCGCGGGGCAGCCTGGCCGGCGGACTCGGGCCGCGCACCTGGCCGGGTGGGACCGACCTGGCAGGGGCGGAGAAGCTGGATCGGGGCGGCCTGGGGGACGAGGAGATCGCCGCCGCCACGCTGCGGGGCAAGCCCCGGCCGCCGCCCACCTCGGCGCTGTCGCCTTCAGCTACTTCCCGCCGCGGCGCCTGGACCCCGAGGAGCACAGCTACTTCTCCCGCCAGGCCAGGGTGAGAGGGGAGGGGCGGCATCGAGCGGCGGGGGTGAGGCGGGGCTGTGGGCAGGGGTCCCCTGCCAGGGAGGGGCTGGGGCGGGGCTGTGTCACCCGGAGCGGGGACTGGACACCCAGCGGCACCACGTGGAAGGGGTCTGGGGACCAAGCAGGGGGTGGGGGCGGGGCCCGGGCAGGGTGGGGGATGCTTCTGTGGGGGTGGGAGCAGGACATCATAGTAGGAAAGGGCTACCGGGGAGGTCAAGTGACAGTGGGGGGGGTGGGGGGCAAGGAGGGAGTGCTCACCAGGAAGACTCCATGGGGCACCCGGGGGTGGAGGGGGCAGGGGCTGCTTGGCAGGGTCGCTGGGACGGGCGCCTGGACCCGAAAGAGCAGAGCTTCTAGTACTGAGAGACACAGAGGCACCCCTTCCCCCCAGAGCTGGAGGGGCCCCGCGGCAATCCGGGGGTGCTTGAAGAGTCTAGAAAGGGAGCGTACAGGATGCGTCCCCCTGAGCAGTATGTGCGGTGGTTCCCGGGGCTGTGAATAAGCAGCCAGGCTAATGGACGGTCCTGTGCCACCACGGGAACCCTCGGGCCGCCTTCCCACCCACCGACAACCAGGAATAGGTCTGCACCGTCTGCCCCGGCCCCTCTGGGAAGGTGTGCGTGGTGGGAAGAGCTCTGGGGTCTAAGCAGCCGAAGCACCCAAGAGAGGGCGGAAGGAAGGAAGAGAAGGGTGTTCAGAGTTGTCCAGGTCACCCATTCCTTTCTTTTCAACATTGTTTCTGTCTGTCCCCAGGGTGTTCCTCAGGGCATCTGATTAGATAAAAGCCTTGGTTGGAGACTCTCAGCCTGGAGGACAGCTGGGCACCTGGGCTATCCCTCAGGCCTCCTGGAGGGATGGGACTGCCAGAAGAGGGACACCTCACTTTTCTCAGGCTGCTGTCACAAGTGCCACGAGCTAGGTGGCTAAAAACACCAGGAACCGCTCTCTCAGCCCTGCAGACTGAAGCTTCAAGTGCATGGGCTGTGCTGGTGGATCAGTCCTGGCCGCTGGGGCACCTGTCCCTTGGCCAGCAAGCCTTGGGTTTTCAGTGCCTCCTCATTCACCCTATGGCCTGCTCAGTCTCTCTTCCCATGGCGCCCTCCCCTTCTATCTGTGCCCACACCCCCCTTCTAAAGACACCAGCCATCCTGGACTAAAGGTCCACCCACTGCAGTCGGCCTCATTCAGTTTAAATGATTCTGCTTGCAATAATGCTTTTGCAAAAAGTTCATGTTCCCAGGTACCTGGGATTAGGACTTAAAGGTATCTTTTTGGGGTACACAGCTCAACCCATAACGTGGAACACAGATTCCCTTGGAAAGGAAGTTAATGGTGTGTAAAATAATCCCAAAAAATGCCTCCTTCCTCTTCTCCTAGCCACCCAATAAGAGTGGTGCCCAGATGAGTCCCCAGTTCTGGTCAACTCTTGCTGGAGTACTAGTGGGAGGCCTCTTGAATCTCATGAGCTTCACTTCACACATAGAAGCATAGTTTCCAGTTGAAGCAACCATGGCCCTCAGCCTGCTCCCCGGGATGTCTCTTGAATCCGAGGTACCCCTCTGCCTGGCTTCTAGCATGTGGAAGGACTGGATGGAGGAAGGAAGGAAGGGGACTTCTGGGAGCATCTGACAAGGTACCTGTCTCTGCTGGCCATTGAAACAGGAGAGGGGTGGAACGGAAGGGTTCCCGACCTTCTGCCAACACACACTTCGTTTATTTTCTTCCTGTAAGCAATAGGTTTTGAACAACTGTAAATAGTTTCACTTATTAAGTGGGGTTTACATTTTGAGTCCACGGTACCTATGATATTGCCAGTGAGTTGATGGCCATCATGTGATAATAGTGAAAAAGCCAGAACTCTTGGTGTCTGAAGTTGTTCAATGCTTCTTTATCGAGAGAATATAAAATTCATCTGGATTTTCAGAATAACAAAGAGAGTTCATGCTACACCGGTTTGTTTGTACCTTTGAGGAGTCCCTTTCCATAGCACCCTAAGGTGGATTGTAGATTACTCCTTGATAGGGTATCACTGATGGAAAGTACCGCTGAGGACTGCACAGTGGGGCTTGTAGCTTCTGAATCTCAAATGTGGTGAAGAGCAGAGCAGAACCCCTGCCCCCTGCGGGCCAGGCCCAAGACGGAGAAGGGCAGAGTGAGCCTGAAGACTCAGTATCTCCTTTTTGAATTTGCCGTTCTGATAAGCAGTCCCACCTTCCAGGGCTGACTGAACAAGGGCCAGAGAGGGGCCTGGAGGTAGGAAGTGACTGGGGCTCTGCCCCTTGGAGGGAAATCAAGAATGAGCCATAAGCACGCCTTTCTATATGACACTGTCGGCACACTAAACCCATGGGCCAAATCTGGCCCCCAGCCAGTTTTGATAAAGTTTTATTAGGACATAGCCACACCCATTCATTTCTCTATCCTCCCTGTGTAGGATGTTGGGGTTGAGTGATAGTGGCAGAGCCCCTGGGACAGGAAAGTTCCCACCTGGCCCTTCACAGAGAAAGTCACTGACTCCTCCTCTAATGCTTTACTGCTGCCTGGAAAATGGGAATTGTCCTTAGAATACATTCATTCAAATGGGATTTTATGTGTTTAAAGCATTTCATGGTCGTTTTGATTAGCTGGGGTTACAGGCAAATTCAAGTTCTGGGGCTTTGTGTATGCCAAAAGGAAATGATGCAACTGAAATAAATATTAATTAAAATCTAAAGAAAAGAACCTTAAAAACAACAAGAACAGCAAAAGGCATTTCAAAGTCCATTTGTACCAATGTTCTCACCATGGAACTGGGATTATGGGCACTGGTATCTGATCAACTCCAGGGCTCCAGGAGCAGTTTCTCCGACCTTGGGATCATTGGTCATAAAGAGGGTGAATTATGTACTACAGGTTTGCTGAAGGACCAAACTGCCCCAAAATTCATTGCAGGTACTTTCAGCCCCTAACAAAGCTGATCAAATTACTTCCTAAGTCAATTTCCTTGGAGCACAGTTAACAGTAGTCAGTGTGTTGGTTAGCATCCCAGGCTGAGGAGTCCCGGGTGGAAGTATCAGCGCTACGGTGACTAGCTGTGGAGCCTTCACAAGTCACAGCCTCTCTGACTCACTTTGCCATTCTAGGACAGATCAAACAGAACAGACCTCATGGACCACTTATAAGAATGAATGTAATTAACATGCATACAGTGGCTCACAGTAAGCCCTGGGTCAGTGGAGCTCTAATTACTGTTTGGTTTTTAATTTTTAATCTTTTAATTATCTTTTTTCAAAGTTAATAGATCACACAAAAAGTTACATTAAAAAACATAAGAGGTTCCCATATACTCCACTCCCCACTCCCATCAATTTTTTAGTTGTATTTTTTAAAGATACATAGATCACAAAAAATGTTACATTCAAAAAATATAAGAGGTTCCCATATACCCCCACCCCCCTCACTCCACTCCTCCCACATCATCAACCTCTTTCATTAGTGTGGCACATTCATTCGATTTGGTGAATACATTTTGGAACACTGCTACACCCCATAGACTAATTGGCTTTGGCTAGTGATGGTCAGTGCCCTTTTGCTGAGGACTAGGTCGACAGGGCCAAGCCTTTCCTTCCTGATCTGGTCACTGTCAGAGAGGCACATGATAGAACCTTCAACCTGGGGGCTTAAATAAGCAGTTCTGGGGTATTGTCAGACTAGCCCTGGCAAACTGAGACAGTGGCTAAAAGTAAAGATAGACTTCCCATGCCAAGGGGTGTGTGTGTGTGTGTGTGTGTGTGTGTGTGTGTGTGTGTGTGGCAGGGAGGCTCTGCTCAGTCCAGTCTCAGGAACCCAGGTGGAGGGAGGGTCACCAGTCAGGCTGTTGTCCTTTCAGTGTGAAGTCTTTGGAGCTCCTGGCCATGGGTGCTTACATGCTTCTGCCTGAAGAGTCACACATGGCTCCTTGATCACATGCAAGCACCTAGCAGAGGAGCAGGGACGGTTATTCCTGTGGGTGGCCGGGAGTGCAGGAGAATTGGCTATTGGTGCCATCTACCACTCAGCTGATCCTGAAGTGCCCTCCAGGGTTGGTTCTCTGGCTCCATTTCCCACTGCTGGAAAGCCCTTGCTTCTCCTACCAAGTGCCCTTTCTCAGCCAGCAGCTCTATCTGCCGTACCAAGGTCTCCTCCACTGTCATGTCCGTTTCCTACCCCCAGCACCACCAACATCAGCAACCCTCCTTCTGTGTCACCCTGCACTTTGTTCACACCTCAGCTATTTCCTGAGGGAAAACTGATGGTACACAACAAGGGCCAAACCAGGATCAGGAAACACTGAATTTCAACAATACTCAAAACACAAAGGGCCAAATGGCTATCAAGAGAGAAAGGTAAATGGAGTTTGTTTTGCTTTGTGTTTTTATTTTTTTAATTCATTTTTAAAAATATTACATTAAAAAAAATATGAGGTCTGCATGTACCCCCCATCCCCCTAACCCCACTACTCCCCCCATAGCAACATTCTCCTCCATCATCATGACACATTCATTGAATTTGGTGAATACATCTCTGAGCAGCGATGCACCTCAAGGTCAATGGTCCACATCATAGCCCACACTCTCCCACGTTCCATCCAATGGGCCATGGGAAGATCTACAATGTCCAGTAATTGTCCCTGCAGCACCACCCAGGACAACTCCAAGTCCTGAGAAACCCTCCACATCTCATCTCTTCCTCCCATTCCCCACACCCAGCAGCCACCATGGCCACTTTTTCCACACCAATGCCACATTTTCTTTGAATACTAACCACAATAGTTCATGAATAGAATATCAGTAAGTCCACTCTAATCCATATTCTATCCCTCCATCCTGTGGACCTTAGATTGGTTGTGTCCATTCCACATCTATGTCAACAGGGGGCTCAGATTCCACATGGATGCTGGATGCATTCCTCCTGCTTTCAGTTGTAGGCACTCTAGGCTTCATGGTGTGGTGATTGACCTTCTTCATCTCCATGTTATCTGAGTGGGGTAAGTCCAATAAACCAGAGTGTAGGAGCTGAAGTCTGTTGAGGCTCAGGGCCTGACTATCACGTGGTCAGTCCAGAGATTCAGATGCCCTAGAAATATCTTAAACCCGAGCACCAACTACAATTCTGATAAAGTAACAGGAAAGGCTTGTGAAAAGAGGTCACATCTGAGTCCAGCTCTATCACACAGAAACACAAACTCCAAAGAAGGGCCAACTGACATGGCACTGAACTCCATCTGCCATGACCATAAGACCTGTGGGTCTCTGTAGCCCTCAGAAGAACCAATACCTGGGGTTGTATCTACTTTATCTGAATCTGAGACTGCTCAGGAGTGCATAATGGCAAACCCTCTGATAACCTCCAGGCTCTTTTTTAGAGACTCATAGCGATATAAACTCATTTGTCCTTTCCATTTCCTCCTTGATTTAGGCCAAAAAGCGTTTTTAACTCCTGTTATTATATGTAGACAGGGATATTCTGCTGGTCCGAGTTGAACCATTTATTCAAGGTCATTGTCTAGTTACGTCATCAGCTGGTACTTGGTAGTGATCCCTCGGCACGAGGGAGGCTCATCCCCAGGAGTCATGTCCCATGCTGGGGGGGGGGAAGGCAATGCATTTACATGCTGAGTTTGGCTTCGAGACTTGCCATATTTGAGCAACACGGAGGCTCTCAGGAGGTAACTCTTAGGCACACTACTGCTTTAGGCCTTGCTCTTATTTCCGGTGCACAGACTCACAAGCATAGTCATTAGGATCACGGGCACATTGTTGGAACTTCATTCCTTTTTTGTCTTTGCCGTTGCACTTGGGGGATTGTTGCCGTTCTCTTAGGGACTGTGATAGAGCTCCCTGGTTAGGAATTCAGCACTCCCTCAGTAGTTATTTTTAATTGTTTCCACTAAGAAAATATCCAAACATATATGCCCTGTAGAACTCCCTGTCAACCATATGTCCCCTGTCAATAACATACCACACCAGTATTCCTCTGCTGCCATTTTTGAACTACTCTGTGATCCAAAACTTCCTGAAAAGTGAAGCCCAATATATTGCCAGGTTCCCTTAATAGTAAAATGGAATATAATGATGAGTTTAAAGGTTAGATATAGAGTACATATTAATTTGGAAAAATTCAACATCCTATCTTTTTCTTTTCTTTTTTCTAATTATTAAGCTTATCTTCACAAGAGTTTTAGATCACAGTAATTCATATATACAATATATAGTAATCTCACATATCCAACATAAAACCTTTTTCCTTCCACAGCAATAATCTTTTAACATAGTCATACCATATTTACTGAAACTTATGTACAGACATTGAGACAATAGCTTTCAAACAAGGTAACATTTGTGTTTACATTGTGGTTTATACTTTAGGCTATACGATTTTCTAAATTTTCAGTTATCCTATGTTTTACATTATGATTTACATTTTAGCCTATCAGCCCCTATGTATTTTTGGTGTAATTTTACATGTCTTATATACATCCTTGCGTACTCTTATGAAAAACTTCTATTGCCCTCACAGTTATGTTGGTTCCATCTATTCAATACCTATTTCCCCCTCCCCTTAGGGCCTACAGTGACAGTCCATCTTCATTTCTTGAAGAGCCATGTTCAGAGATACTTGCAACAGTGTTGAGGGCTTGACATGCTCAACTGCCCTAATGCCCTGGGAGCCACCATTTCTCTTGAGAGATACAGGTCCCTCTATTTGATGGCATCAGTCCTCCCCAGGATGTGGGTATACCTTCACTCTCATTATATGGGTCTCTACCCAGTGATATAACCCTCTCTGGCAAAATGGAAATTCACATATTCCCTAGGAGTCTGTCCTGCATCAGATTATTCCCTTTAAGGATGTTAAACAGGTCACTTTCCTTATTATATTTTTGAAAAGGTTTTCTCAGCATTATACTCTCAACCAAATACCTGACAATCTTCTATGTTCGTATGTTGCCCCTAACTCCCCCCAATTTCTTGGCAATATTACCCATTTGCCTATCCCTAGGCCCTAAAACCCACAAAGCCCCATCCAAAGGTAACCCTATGCCCCAATTTTATCCCTTCCGGGTACACATATTTACCTCCAGCTTATCACAGATTCACCCATGTAGATGTCAGCTTACATCCTTCCTCTACACCACGATTTCCTGTAAGCCTATCATCCAGTCTCTAGCTCTCTAAGGCACCTTGTGTTTACTTATTTCATATGATTAATGTCATGTAGTATTTGTCCTTCAATGCCTGGGTTGCTTCACTCAATATAAGGTTCTCAAGATTCATCCATGTTATCACATGTGTTTGTAGTGTATTTGTTCTTAAAGCCAAGTAGTATTCCATTGTATGTATATACCACATTTTGTTGATCCATTCATCTGTTGATGGGCTTTGGGTTGATTCCAACTTTTGGCAACAGTGAACAATGCTGCTATGAACACTGGTGTGCATCTATCAGTTTGTGTCCTTGTTTTCAGTTCTGCTGCGTATATACCCAGCAGCGGAATTGCTGGGTCATATGGCGAATCTATGGTTAGTTTTGAGCAACAGCCAAAATGTCCTCCAGAATGGATGGATCCTTCTGCATTCCCACCAGCTGTGGATGAGTGTTCCCATTCCTCCACATCCTCTCCAGCATTTGTACTCTTTTGTTTTTTTCATAGCTGCCAATCTTATGGGAGTAAGATGGTATCTCATTGTAGTTTTGATTTACATTTCCCTGATAGCTAGAGCTTTGGAGCATTTTTTCATGTCCTTTTTAGCCATTTGTATTTCTTCTTTGGAGTAGTGTCTATTTAAAACTTTCCCCCATTTTTTAAATGGGTTGTTTATCTTTTTATTTTCAAGATATAGGATTTCTTTATATATGCAAGTTATAAGTCTCCTATCTGATATATGGTTACCAAATATTTTCTCCCATTGTGTAGGCTCCCTTTTTACTTTCTTGACAAACTCCTTTGAGGTCCAGAAGGCTTTAATTTTCAGGAAGTCCCATTTATCTATTTGTTCTTTTGCTGCGTGTGCTTTTGCTGTGAAGTTCATGAAGCCATTTCCTATTACTTGACTCTTATATTTAGGTCTTTGATCCACCTTGAGTTGATCTTTGTATAAGGTGTGAGATGGTAATCCTCTTTCACTCTTTTACATATGGATATCCAGTTCTCCAGGCACCATTTGTTGAATAGGCCATTCTCTCCCAGTTGAGAGTGTATGGTGGCTTTATCAAATATTATATGGCTATATATATGAGAATCTATGTCAGAACTTTCAGTTCGGTTCCATTGGTCTGTGTGTCTCTCCTTATGCCAATACCATGCTGTTTTCACTACTGTAGCTTTGTAGTATGTTTTGAAGTCAGGTAGTGTGATTCCTCCAATTTCATTTTTCTTTTTCAATATGTCTTTGGCTATTCCAGGCCTCTTTCCTTTCCAAATAAATTTCACAGTTAGTTTTTCTAGTTCCTTAAAGAATGCTGTGTTGGTTTTTATTGGGATTGCATTGAATGTGTAGATCAGTTTTGGTAGGATAGACATCTTAATAATATTTAGTCTTCCTATCCATGAACAGGGAATATTCTTCTATTTATTTAGGTCTTCTTTGATTTCCTGGAACAATCTTGTGTAGTTCTGTGTGTATAAGTTCTTTACCTCTTTAGTTAAGTTTATTCCTAGCTATTTGATTTTTTTATTGACTATTGTATATGGTAATGGACAAAGGGTATGGGGAAAGGCAGGAAGAGATGAGAGGTATTTGTTTCTTGATTTCCTCCTGAGCTTGCTCATTATTGGTGTACAGAAATGCTACTGATTTTTGCGCATTGTTTTTATAACCTGCGACTTTACTAAACTCATTTATGAGTTCTAGAAGCTTTGTTGGAGACCTCTCAGGGTTTTCTATGTATAGGATCATGTCATCTGCAAATAATGAAATTTTGACTCCTTCGTTTCCAATTTGAATGCCTTTTATATCTGGTTCTTGCCTCAGTCCTTGAGCAAGTACTTCTAAGACAATGTTTAATAGAAGACGTGATAGTGGACATCCTTGTCTTGTTCCTGATCTTAGAGGAAGAATTTTAGGATTTCACCATTGTAAACGATGTTGGCTGTGGGTTTTTCATATATACTCTTTATCATGTTCAAAAAATTTCCTTGTATTCCAATCTTTTGCAGTGTTTTTATCATGAAACTTTGCTGTATTTTGTCAAATGCTTTTTCTGTATCTATAAATATAATCACCTCATTTTTTTCATTCAATCTGTTTATATGGTGTATTACTTTCATTGATTTTCTTATGTTGAACCATCCTTGCATACCTGGAATGAATCCCAATTGGTCATGGTGTATAATTCATTTAATGTGTTGTTGAATATGGTTAGCAAGTATTTGTTAAGTATTTTTGCATCTAAGTTCATTAGAGAAATTGGTCTGTAATTTTCCTTTCTTGTGGTGTCTTTGTTTGGCTTTGGTACTAGAGTATTGTTGGCATCATAGAATGAGTTTGAAAATGTTCCTTCTGTTTCGTTTTTTTGGAAGAGTTTTAGCAAGATTGGTGTTAGTTCTTTCTGGAATGTTTTGTAGAATTCACCTGTGAAGCCATCTGGCCCTGGGCTCTTCTTAGTTGGGAGGTTTTTAAAGACTGACTCTATCTCTTTACTTGTGATTGGTTTGTTGAGATCAGTAATTTCTTCTTTTGTCAGTATAAGCTGCCTATGTGTTTCTTTGAATTTCTCCATTTCCTATGAATTGTCATTTTTGTTGGAACATACTTTTTCAAAGTATCCTCTTATGATAGTCTTTATTTCTGTGGGGTCAGGGGTGATATCTCCTTTCTCATTTCATATTTTGTGTATTTGCATATTTTCTATTTTTTTCTTTGTTAGTGTAGCTAAGGGCTTGTCATTTTTATTCCTCTTCTCAAACAACCAGCTCTTGGTCTTGTTTATCTATTCAAGTGCTTTCTTATTTTCTATTTCATTTAGTTCTGCTCTTATCTTTGTTCTTTCTTTCTTTCTTCTTCCTATGGGGTTACTTTGTTGTTTTATTCCTAAATCCTCCAAATGTGCAGTTCTTTAATTATTGCTCTTTCTTCTTTTTTGATGTATGAATTTATGGTTATAAATTTCCCTGTCAGTACTGCTTTTGCTGCATCCCATAAATTTTGGTATGTTTTATTATCATTATCATTAGTTTCAAGGTAGATATTAAGTTCATTTGAGATTTCCTCTTTTACCCACTGTTTTTCTAAGAGTGTGCTGCTTAATTTCCATATCTTGGTGTGAAATCTAGGCCTCTGGCCCTTGCAGATTTCCAGCTTCACTCCACTGTGGTCAGAGATATTATTTTGTATGATTTCAATCTTTCTGAATTCATTAAGCCTTTCTTTGTGGCCTAGCATATGGTGTGTCTTGGAGAATGATCCATGTATCCTTGAGAAAAATGTATATTCTGCTGTATTCTGGTGTAATGATCTTTATATGTCTATTAGATCCAGCTCCTCTAATATAATGTTCAAATATTTTCTTTCTTTAGTGATTCTGTTTTGAAATGTTCTGTCCAAAGTTGATAGTGGTGTTTAAAATCTCCCATTATACAGATGGGGCTCACTGCCATGTCAGATGGCCCTTCTTTGGAGTTGGTGTTTCTGCATGATGGAACTGGACTCAGAGGGGATCTCTTTTCACAAGACTCACATGCTACTTTACTGGAATTGTAGTTGGTGCTGGGGTTTGAAATATATTTGGGGGATTTGAACCTCTGGACTGACAGTATGATAGCCAGGCCCTGAGCCTCAACAGACTTCAACTCCTACACTCTGATTTGTTAGACTTACCCCACTCAGCTAACATGGAGTTGAAGAAGGTCAACCACCACACCATGGAGCCTAGAGTGTCTACAACTGAAAGCAGGAGGAGTGCATCCAGTATCCATGTGGCATCCAAGCCCCCACTTGACATAGATGTGCAATGGACACAACCAATCCAATGTCCACAGAGAAAATGTGACATGGGTGTGGGAAGGGTGGCCATGGTGGCTGCTGGGTGCGGGGAATGGGAGGAAGAGATGAGATGGGGAGTCATTTTCGGGACGTGGAGCTGTCCTGGGTGGTGCTTCATGGACAATTACAGGACATTGTAGATCCCCCCAGGGCCCACTGGATGGAACGTGGGAGAGTGTGGGCTATGATGTGGACCATTCACTATGGGGCGCAGTGATGCTCAGAGATGTACTTACCAGGTGCAATGGATGTGTCATGATGATGGGAGAGAGTGTTGCTGTGGGAGGAGTGGGGGGTGGGGGTGGTGAGGTTGAATGGGACCTCAAATTTTTTGAATGTAATATTTAAAAAAAAAATCTCCCATTATAGTCATAGAGGCATCTATTCTTTCTCTTAGTTTTTCCAGTGTTTGCCTCACGTATTTGGAGGCGCCCTAGTTAGGAGCATAAATATTTATGATTGTTCATTCTTCTTGAGAGATTGCCCCTTTCACTAATATGTAGTATCCTTCTTTGTCTCTCACAATTGTTTTGCAATTAAAGTCCATTTTGTCTGATAAAAATATAGCTGCTGCCTTTTTCTTTTTTTTTTTTTTTTTGGTTATTGTTTGCTTGTAAGTTTGTTTTCCAACTATTCACTTACAGCCTCCATGAATTGCTGGGTCTAAGATGTGCTTCTTGTAGACAGCATATAGATGGGTCGTATTTCCTTATCCAATGTCTCAGTCTGAATCTTTTGATAGGTGAGCTTAATCCATTGACATTCAGTGTTATTACTTTCAAGGAATTATTTATGTTAGCCATATTTTGATTGGACTTGGGTTTGTCATATTTTGTCTGTTTTTTTTTCCTTCTCTTTTTGTCTTTTTTGTTGCTCTTACACTCTCCTCAAACTCTGTCTCTCCTGTATTTTCCTTTCTTCCTGCAGAGCTCCCTTTTGTATTTCTTGAAGGGGAGGTTTCTTGTTGGCATACTCTTTCAATTTCTGTTTATCTGTGAATATTTTGAACTCTCCATCATTTTTGAATGCTAGTTTAGCTTGGTAGAGTATTCTGGGTTGGAATTTTTTCTTTTAGTACGTTGACTATAGCATACCACTGCCTTCTTGCCTCCATGGTTTCAGAAGAGAAATCAGCACTTAATCTTATGGACCCTCCTTGTATGTGATCGTTTTCTTTTCTCTTACTTCTTTTAAAATTTTCTCTTTGTCTTAAGCATTGGATAATATGACAAGTATATGTCCTGGGGTGGGCCTGTTGGGATTTATGATGTTTGGGGTGTATTGTGCTTCCTGGATATGTACATCTGTCTCTCTCAGTAGATTTGGGAAATTTTCAGCCATTATTTCCTGCAACACCCCTTCTGACCCCTCTCCCTTCTCTACTCCTTCTGGGATGCCTATAATACGTATGTTTGTGCATTTTGCATTGTCATTCAGGTCCCTAAGTCCTAGCTGGATTTTTTCTATCTTTTTATCGATGAATTCTAATATCTGTTTGATTTCGATGTACTGCCTTCCACGTTGCTAATTCTCTCCTCTGCCTCTTCTAATCTGCTATTTGCTGCGGGTGTATTTTTGATTTCTTGAACTGTTGAACTGTGGCATTCATTCCCATGATATCTGTTATCTTTTTATGTATGTCTGCAATTTCCTCTCCAAGTGCTTTCTTCATATTTTTAAACTCTTCCTTTACTTCATTAAGTTGGTCTCTAATATATGTTCTGAGATCTTTAATTACTTGTCCAATGTTCTGCCCCTTCCTGGTTTTTAGTTTGTTCATTGGATTCAGCATGTTTTCCTGATTATTCTTTTGGTTTGTAGCTTTTTTTTGCTGTCTGGCCATCGTTTTATCTTCATGAGTTTAATCATCCTTAGTTTCTTTGTCTAGTCTAGGAGATTAATTAGTTGATGTTCTTGCATAAGTGTCAAATCTTCTCTTTGTAACTTTGTTCTTCTTATTCTAATTTTCTTGTTGCTGGATGAGTTCACTTTGAAGGAAAATATTAGGGCCAGGGAAAGGAAATTGTGTAAGAAAAGAAAATGTTTAAAGTAGTATTGGTGATAAATGTTAACAGAGCAACAATATGAGATCTGGGAGAATGGATATTAGATTCATGTAAGTTGTGTAGAGTTATAACAGTAATTAAAGTACCTATAATGAGACAGTCAACTGATTATGGGGGGGAATATAGTATGAATTAAAAGGCCAATGTTTTCATGAGAGAGGAAAGAGAAAAGAAAGACAATAGTATCAAGAGTGGATAAAAGACAGAAAACAGAACAAAGGTATTAGAAATTAAAAGTTAGACAATTTGGGGACCAAAGAAATGGAGGTGGAATGTAAGAAAAACAGTAGATGGTAGAGGATAGAAAGATGTGGGGGAAAGGTGTTAGTGTAGGTGACCAAAATCAATTCACACAGAACTGAGCAAATGGAGGATGAGGAAACACAGCAAAAGTGAGGCGCTCCCTGCAGCACCTATTGTATAAATAAAATAATTTAAAATAGGAAGAAAAAGAGAGAAAAGAAAAAAAGAGAAGGAAAAAAGGGGGTGGGCAAAGAAAAGAGAGGTAAACAAGGAAGAAAAAGAAAAGAAGAAAGAAAAAAAAACCCAATAAACAGAAAAGGACCTTGGGGGATACAATGGGAGAAAAGACCAGGAGATAATGCAATATTAGCAACCAAGACAATTTTAAAAAAGGAAAAAGGAAAAAAAAAACCCACAAACTCCAAGGGCTAGGACAGTCAAGGACGTCTGATGGCCCTCAGGGCATGGAAGATTCAGGGATAGGAAGTCTGTGATATTGCAGACTCAAGAGGTGTGAGTCTCTGGGGTGTGAGCCACCAGGGTTTAGGGGGCACAGACCTGGGAACCACGAATCCAGTTAACAGGGAGCCTGGGAGCACCACAGTGCAACACAGCCTTCAGGGATCCCCGCAGCTTGGCACCAGCCCTATGGGGAGGGGTCATGCCCACAAACTCTGACCTCTATGTCAGAAACCCAAAATTCCCCCTCTCACAGGAGTCTCTTCTGTCACTGTCTCACCAAGTCAACTTCAGGACACCTCCTGCCCTGCAAGCCCCTGAAACAGCCTGCTGGGGATGCCACTGTACTATAGACAATTCAGGGACTGGTGCAGATGGGCCGCCAGTCCTACGAGAAGGGGCTCTAGCCGGGAGCTCTGAGCTCCATGTCAGAAATCCAAAATTCCACATCTCGCAAAAATCTCCATCTTTGAGAGGTGGAGGCGTCTTCGGGACATGGAGCTGCCCTGGATGGTGCTTCAGAGGTAATCACCGGACATTGTAAATCCTCACAGGGCCTACATGATGGAATAGAGGAGAGTATGGGCCATGATGTGAACCAATGTATATGAGGTGCAGAGGTGCCCAAAGATGTACTTACCAAATCCAATGGATGTGTCATGATGATGGGAACGAGTGTTGTTGGGGGGGGGGAGAGAGAGGGGTGGGGGGGTGGGGTTGAATGGGACCTCACATATATATTTTTAATGTAATATTATTACAAAGTCAATAAAAAATAAAAAAATTAAAAAAAAAAAATCTCCATCTTTGTCTAATTGGCTTCCAGACACCTCCCAACCTGCAAGCCCCTGAAACAGCCTGCTGGGGGCACCGCTGTACTACAAGCAGTTTGGGGATGCCACAGATGGGCTGTCTGCTCTAGTTGGAGGGGCTCTAGCTGGAAGCTCTGATCTCTGTGTCAGAAACCCAAAATTCCACGTCTTGCAAGAATGCTTCCATCTCTGTCTCACCAAATCGACTTCCAGACACCTTCCACCCTGCAATCCCCCAAATAGCCCGCTCAGGTCTTGGGAATTCCCTGGTGCAGCAAAGTCTCCAGGACTGCCCACCCCAGGGGGAAGCTTAATACAAGCAGCCCCAATCTCCATAAAAGAGACCCAAAATTCTACATTATACATGAATCTTCTTTTTCACAGTGCCACTAATTTGATATCCAGACACCTCCTGCCCTGCAAATGCCTGAAACAGCCCAGTCCAGCAAAATCCCAACCCTATTCAGCTGCTTCTTTGCAGGAGAGGTTATAAGGTTCACTCACTCAGATGCCGTCTTACCTGAGTATAACCTTGCTTTGTGTTTTAAAAGCAACATCCTTTGTGAAACAAGAACTCCCTTGAGAAATGGTAATAATGAAATACCAATAAACCCAGAAGCTCCGTTTTGTGGTAGCATCTAAATCTGGATCAGTTTTATTAATGACATTCTGCTTCAATCCATAAAGTAGTGAAAGAAAAAAAAAGAGGAAAGAAGAAAAATTGATGACACAAATCAAGGTAAAGCAGATTTTTCAGTTTGATTAGTTGTTGGAAATGGATAGCCATGTTATTAACTGAGGTTGACTGGTGATGAATACTATTTTCTTTATTTTTCTGTGATTAAAAAAATTTCATTTTGTTCTGCAAAATTTCTGAAGACATGATATCCCCACAAAGAAGACCTATCTAAGATTCTGATAACATCAACCAGCATTGTTAAGGAAGGTTATTCTGAGCTATGATAGGCTCCTGGTAACTAATCCAGGGCTTGGGAGGCAGGCATTGCTGCTTTCTTATCATTCTCACATTAAAGAGAGTTTTAGAACTAATTAGAAGGAGAAGAAATGGGCATTTTTCTGTCGTGTTGCATATCATACTCTATTATGCTGATTTTCTCCAGCTTAGGGAACAAAATAAAGTGCCATTTGCTCTCACATTCAGTGTAGGTTGATTGCATGTTCTGTTCTTGAGTCCCTTCTTCCCCTTTAGGATCTTCCCCTCAGAATAAGAACCCTAGGGGCTTACTCAGCGCAGAAGGATCAGAGGAAAGCACAAGCCCAGCCTCTTCCATGAGGATCTTCCCTTTCCCTGTTCCCCTACTGTTAGTGCTGCCCCCAGCTGGCTGACCTACTGCCCTATCCACTTTGGCACCAGGCTTTCAGATTTGAGAGAGGAAGGTGCCTCCCACCTCTCCACCAGGTGCCTGCAGGCCTGGTCTACGTGTTCTCCAGCCACATATGTGTTCCACGGGTGGGCTGGCCAGGAGTGACTTAAGCCACAGAATGACCAGGAGCCCAGCTCCCTTCTAAGTTCTTAATTTACTGGGCATATGGAAGTGGTGTGAGTGATGGAGAGCATGTCATCTTTCTTTCTTGCCAGCTGGCCTCAAGTGGGCTGGGCAGTAACTCTGAACCTCTGGATTCCAGAACTTTGCCTGACAGGAGACCAAGTTTCTTCTTTGGAGAATTGACCTTTCATCATCCCAGGAGTGTGGGTTGGGTGCTTGGGCTTCCTTGGGCTCCTGAAGGGCCTTCTGGTCTAGGGGCTTACCTACAAAGTTTCCTTCTAGAGGACATAACACTGCTAGTTAGAGGTGACTCTCGGCCAATCAACATCCTACGTTATGTATGTTAAAGATAATGTGATCTCTCCATGGTGCATTACGTTTTTTAAACTGTTGCATTTTATTTGATTTAATTCAAATATCTTTAATTTTTATATAGTGTAGCCATTTGATATTGTTTATGAATTCCAAACATAGATATTGGATTATGTTTGTAAACTGTTCTGTTCCTCTGGGCATGATAGATTGTATTAACTTCATAGGTTTCATTTTTACGTATTAAATTATGATCAGGGGTTTGAATGGCCCATGTCAGTAGGACATTGAGTCTTCACCCCCTTGGTGGGCAGGGACTCAGCAAGAGAAAGACATGGCAAAGGAAGTAGTTGGAGTTTTGATGCTGGAACCTGGGGAAGTAAACACACAGGAGAAGAACACAGAGAAATAGAGATGTCTTCGTAGACATGGCAGAGGCCTAGGAAGAGAGATAACCTCAGGGTCTACAGCTGACCTTGTGGAGAGACCAGAGAAGCCAAGCCCATAAAGTAACAAGTGCAAGATAGAGAGACAAGCCCTACGTCAGTCTACATCTGAGACCAGAAGAAGCTGGGACCATGGAGTGTGAAGAAGAAGCCTGAATCCTCACAGAGACCAGCAGCCATCTTGCTCCAGCATGTGGCAACAGACTTTGGTAAGGGACGTAACTTACACTTTATGATCATGTGACTGTAAGCTTCTACACAAAATAAACCCTCTTTGTAAATATCAACAGCTTTCTGGTACTTTGCATCAGTACCCCTTTAGTTGACTAATAAATATAGTCAAAGTGGTTGATATTTTTTTGTGATTTCTCCCCATTGCTTTGATGATTAGAAGACCCTTAGAGCTGTTTTTTCACCTTTTAAAATCCATCCAGAATTTTCTTTTGTCTACAATGAAGTGGGAAGATACAAATTTTTTTTAACCTAAAGAGCTATCCAACTTTCACAGTACCAAACACTGAAAACTTTATCACTGGCCATTGTTTGTGCTTCTTGTTAACCTAGGAGTGTAGGAGCCAAAATGGAGGAGATGCTTTCCACAGAAGTGAAGGCCATAGTGGACCAGGGCATCCTGTGACCATGCCAGAAATGGACAAGCTTGAAGGCAGCAGTGGGAGGAAGCTCGGGGATTGCGGGCTGGTTCTGGCTAGCCATGGTGTGGGAGCAGGAGCCCTGAGCCCATGCTGGGAGGTTTTCTGTCCTCCCCGTCCTGTAAAGTGACTTGGAGCACAGGCACACCAGGATTTCCAGCAGCCGTGGGACAAGTTCCTTTCGTATGGCACCCCTGGAGTTCTTAAGAACTTTAAGACAATACTAAGGATTGCCTTGTTGGCCTTAGCAGGTGGCTGTGGACAACAACCAGGCTGACGTATCTTCACACCTCTCCCAGAATGACCAGGTGTTTTGCACAGGATGGAAGGTGTGTGAAGGGTTTATAGAGGCTCATTTGAAGCTGCTTTCACCCAGTCTGAGTTCCTGGGGTCAGTGAGCATGGGCGTTACTGGGTTTTCCAACATACTCTGCATATGTGCTGCATTCTCTTCACTGTACTTTCTGCCTTGTGCCTTGCAGTTGGTAGAAATGCTTCTTAGCGTTACTACCCAGAGGAAAAAAGTAATGCAAAAACAAACTTAGGCAACCTGGCATTAGGTTCGAGACCTGATATTTCCCAAATCCAGCAAGAACAAGTGTCTGAGTTCACTGTTGGGAGTATCTAAGCAGCCAGAGTGATATACATGGCTGACCAGGGGAGGATTAAAGAACAGCCAGCATGTGCATTTCTTCATCTTTTATTAGATAATGAGGCAGATGTACTTTCCCTTTAAGGACAAGCTGGGGTGAACAA